>NW_023223525.1:0-721 GCF_002007445.2 Ailuropoda melanoleuca | reverse complement strand
AGGGTTAGTTTGGCATGAAATTGGTGCATTAGATCACGGCCCCACAAGTTAAGATAAAGCGGAAAAATGACAGGTTTAATTACAGGGTTGGTTTCCAAGGGGACCGGTATGGCAGTAGCCACCAGGTCTCCCTCCGAAACACGAACCGGGACATGGGGAATAAAAGCCAAAGCGACAGAAGAAAAGTCAGAGGAGTCCTTCAACGAGTACCCCTTGGAAAATGAAATCACGATGGGGAAAAACAAGCAAAGGCATCAAAGCGGGGAGAGAGCCCACATTAACAGGTCGGATGGGGAGGAAATAAAAGGTGCCAGGTAAGCCAGCTTCAATAGTTTCACTAGCAACAAAATTAATAAAAGCAGATAGAAAAAACATGGCAAACATAAAAGCATCAGCCTTGCGAGCGAGCGGGGCTGGCTGAACACCCCAAATTTAGTTTCCTGCCTGGGGAGGTGGATTGGTGCGACACTGATTGGCCCAATGGAATCCTTTTGTTTTTGATCTGGTCGCACCCCCCCCCCAGGAGCACGGCATTGTGCCTTAAAGTGGTCAGACTTTCTGCAATTAAAGCAATTGCCGGATGGCTTGTTACCGGTCTGCTGAAAGGCAGCAGCCAGAGCATTCATTTAATAGGTTTGAGTGCCAACAATTCCACATGCTTTGAAATAATCTACAATGGTCTCACACACACACACACACACACACACACACACACACACAC
>NW_023223524.1:0-721 GCF_002007445.2 Ailuropoda melanoleuca | reverse complement strand
TAAAAGAGGAAGTACGTGCGCTTAGTTTATATAAAATGAGACATACGATCATAAGCTGCTTTAGTTATTGCCTTTGCTGCATTCTTCTGAATATCAGGAATTGTAGAGTTTTCTGCAAAGGACAGGAGCTTCTTAAGTCCCCCTGTCTGCTGAATCAGTGCCAGAGTATCCATATCTTCAAGGCAATTTGCTATCACGGAAAGTGCTTCTATATGAAGGTCATTCAATTCCTAATAATCAAAGCAAACACAACTTGAGAAAATTATGTTAAAAGAGTTCGATACTTCCCAAATTTTACTATAAGACAAAGGTCAGTCAGGACATGATGTTGTTAGCTTTGTTGTGACAGATGCCCAAGGAAACAGTTTTGTTTATGATCGTAACATCGCTCTCCCGCGCAATTTGCCCCGTCTCTTCTTGTTTCCCCTACTCCAAAATGTTTCACAGATGGAAGATAATTACTGGACATTTCCAGTAATGGTAGCCAAGTGAAGTTGCTCATACAACCTGCTACCGACAACAATTTTAAAATCTGAAGAAAATATTCTTTGAAAAAGCAGACAGAAGCTGAAGGAAAGTATGTTCCTTAAAATCTCCTAGTGGTAGAGGGCAGTATTGTAAGTTTGCGGCCCTCTTGCCTGAGGAATCTCCCAAATCCCCATCGCTGTGGAAAACTGCAGCCTTACCTGAACAGTGAGATGTTTAAGGTGGGAATCCTTAA
>NW_023223523.1:0-721 GCF_002007445.2 Ailuropoda melanoleuca | reverse complement strand
CCTGTGCTATTCCTTATATTCCACATATAAGTGAAACCTTATGATAATTTTCTTTCTCTGATTAACTTAGTTCACTTAGCATAATCCACTCCAGTTCCAACCATGTTGGTGTAAATGGTAGGTATTCATCTTTTCTAATGACTAATATTCCATTGTATGTATGAACCACATCTTCCTTATCCATTCATCTGTTGAAGACAGCACGGGTCCTTCCACAGATTGTCTATTGTGGATATTGCTGCTATGGACATTGGGGTTCCTGTCCTCTTCTTTTCATTACATCTGTATCTTTGGGGTAAACACCTTAGTGCAATTGCTGGGTCATAGGGTAGCTCTATTTTTAACTTCTTGAGGAGCCTCATACTGTTTTCCAGAGCAGCTGTACCAGCTTGCATTCCTACCAACAGTGTAAGAGGGTTACCCTTTCTCCATATCCTTGCCAACATTTGTTGTTTCCTGCCTTGTTAATTTTAGCCATTATAACTGGTGTAAGGTGGTAACTTATTGTGGTTTTGATTTGTATTTCCCTGATATCAAGTGATGTGGAACATTTTTTCATGTGTCTGTTGGCCATTTATATCTTCTTTGGAGAAGTGTCTGTTCATGTCTTCTGCCCATTTCTTGAATGGATTATTTGTTTTTTGGGTGCTGAGTTTGAAAAGTTCTTTATAGATCTTGGATACAAGCCCTTTATTTGTTATGTCATTTGCAAATTTTTTTT
>NW_023223522.1:0-721 GCF_002007445.2 Ailuropoda melanoleuca | reverse complement strand
CTTCACATCCAATTCTTTTTACTCCTTGTGCTCCTGTACTAGGATCAGACCTGCATCATGATGTAAGGATTCTCTCAATCTTCTCTGGCTCTCTCCTCTTATCCCAGCACAGGCATTTCCCTCAATTTCATCTCTTGGCAGCCATTTCTAAGGAGACCTGAAACAACACATAAGGATAGGTAGACACAAAATATCTAATTATAAAGGGAAGACATCATAACAGACTGGAAGAAAAGGAATAATTATTGATAATTTAGAGATTATGGGGTGTTTTTACATTTCTATAAATACATTTTTACTTTTTACAAAATTATCATAGTGAGCAAATATTTTTGTAACCACAAAAAGCAAACAAAATTGATATGCTCAGAGAAGGATTGAATGGCATATCTGAAGGCAGTATGGGCAGGAGATTCCTGGGTAGACGGGAAGGAGGATCCTAGGAGACAACTTCACAGCAAAAGACCTCACAATCTGCCAAGACTGTGATCCAGGCAAACAGCAAGGTGTCCACTGGCTCCTCTGCTGAGAGCAAAAGAGAATGTTCTTCCCTCTCCCTTCTGAAAGCTGCAAAGGCCATTTATCAGATCACCTGGATTCAAAGCCTAGGTCCACACTATCTCTGAGCTCTTGGCCCCATTCTCCTCATTTGTAAAATGGATCTGATCATAGCACTGCCACAGAAGTTTGTTTTAGGATTAAATGAGATAATCCATCAACG
>NW_023223521.1:0-721 GCF_002007445.2 Ailuropoda melanoleuca | reverse complement strand
TTTTCTCTGTCCTCCTCCCCCACTGCCATGGGAATTTTAAGTTTCAAGTCTTATATTTAAGTCTTTAATCCATTTTGATTTCTGTGGATGGTGTAAGAGAAGGGTCCGATATCATTCTTTTTCATGGGAATATCCAGTTTTCCCAACACTGTTTATTGAAGAGGTTATTGTTTCTCCATTGTGTATTCTCCATTGTCATAGAGTAGTTGACCACATATGTGTGAGTTTATTTTCAGTCTTTCTCTTCTGCTGTATTGGTCTATGTGTCTGTTTTTATGCCAGTACTATACTGTTCTGATTATTATAGTTTTCTAATATGGTTTGAAATCAGTAAGCTTGAGGCCTCCAGCTTTGTCTTCCTTCTCAAAATTGCTTTGCCTACTCCAGTCTTTTGTGGTTTCATATGAATTTTAGGATTATTTTTTCTATTTCTATAAAAAATGCCATTGGAATTTTGGTAGGGATTACACTGGATGTGTAGATCACTTAGGGTAGTATGGACATTTTAATAATGCTAATTCCTCCAATCCATGAACACAGATATCTTCCCATTTACTTGTGTCTTCTTTCAATTTCTTTCTTTCTTTCATCAACATCTTATAGTTTTCAGTGTATAGACCTTTTACCTCAGTTAAATTTATACTTATGGATTTTATTCTTTTTCATGCTATTGTAAATGGGATTGCATTCTTTATTTCTTTTTCATAGAGTTCATTGTTGG
>NW_023223520.1:0-721 GCF_002007445.2 Ailuropoda melanoleuca | reverse complement strand
AGCAGGGGGAGTGGGAGAGGAAGAAGCAGGCTCATAGCAGAGGAGCCCGATGTGGGGCTCGACCCCATAACGCCAGGATCACGCCCCGAGCTGAAGGCAGACGCTTAACCACTGTACCACCCAGGCGCCCCCCATGTGTATCTACTTTTAATTCTATCTATAAAGTATGGTTGATTTATATATCAGAAATGTAAAAAGCTTATTTTCTTTCCCTTTCAGTTTAAAATAAATACAAATAAAGTGTTTTTTAAATTTTTTATCTCAAAATAAAACAACCTAACAAGCAACAAATCATATCCTCCAGCCCTTCATTCCTTGCTTTTACTAAGTTTGGGTTGGCTTGCACATTTAACTTTCCTTCAATCTTCTCAATATAAGGTCGTACATTTTTCTACCTTACTTTCCGTATAATTGCCACATTAAGACCTTAATTTTCCCTTCCTCTGCAAAAATTACTACTTCTTAAGGAGTTATAAGAAACAATTATTTCTTTCTTTATTGCCCCCATCCCACTCACTGACTCTAATTTCAGTGAAAATTCTACTACCTGGGGTTTCAGTTCTGCTTAAATCCCTGCTATACGTAGGAGTGATGAAAATATCTATGATGCTACCACAGTCAACGATCTAACTTCAAAATTATTATATTATTTTTAAAATATTTACTTAAAAACTGAAAAATAATCAGAATGTTAAAAAAAAGTACACAATATTTTGTAGTA
>NW_023223519.1:0-721 GCF_002007445.2 Ailuropoda melanoleuca | reverse complement strand
GGGATTGCACTGAATTTGTAGATCATTTGGGTGATATGGACATTTTAACAATATTCTTTCAACCCATAAACATGGGATATCTTTCCGTTTATTTGTGTCTTCATTTCTTTCATCAGTGTCTTAGTTTTCATTGTACAGATCTTTCACTTTCTCTGTTAAATTTACTCCTAAGTATTTTGTTCTTTTTGATGCCCTTGTAAATGAGATTGTTTTCTTATTTTCTTTATCAGGTAGTTCATTGTCAGTGTTAACAAAATGCAGCCGATTTTTGTGTACTGATTTTATATCCTGCAACTTTACTAAGCTCATTTATTGGTTTTCATGGGTTTCTCTTTGTTTTTGTTTTGGTGGAGTCAATAGGGTTTTCTGTATATAAGATCATGTTAACTGTACTTGACAATTTAGTTCCTCCTTTCTGATTTGGATTCTTTTTATTTCTTTCTCTTACCTTATTTCTTTGGCTAGGACTTCCAATAGTATGTTGAACAGAAATGGCAAGAATAGATACCTTATCTTATCTTATTCCTGATCTTAGAGGAAAAAATTTTAAAGTTCTCAGGATTACGATGTTAGCTTGACATACATGGTCTTTATTATGTTAAGGAGCATTCCTTCTATGCCTAATTTGTTGACAGTTTTTATCATGAAAGGATGTTGAGTTTTGTCAGACGTTCCTTCTGCATGAGATGATCATGTGATTTAATCCTCATTCAGCTACTGT
>NW_023223518.1:0-721 GCF_002007445.2 Ailuropoda melanoleuca | reverse complement strand
CCCTAAGAACCACGCTATGGGAAGTACAGGTGTTAGTAGTCAGCACTGCTGGGCTCTCTCAAAAACCCTAGATAGCTCCGGACTGGACAGGTTTTCATTCATTCATCATTCATTCAGCACCTAATGTATGTCAGGGGCTACAGCAGTCCTTGTCCTAGTAGAGCTCTTTCACAGGAAGATAAGAATACTATTTGTGATCCTCAAACATCTCATCTCTTTTCTTGGAGACACGTAAGTTGAGGTGTTGAGGTGCACAGAGAAGGAGAAAAGTCTAATGCCCGAGGCAGGAGGGGGTCCTAGAGGAAGTCATGTCTAACTTGAGAACTGGAGGTAGAGAAGGACCTTATGAAGAGGAGGGAGAGGCAATGCATGGTGAACAGTGACAGTGACCATGGTCACATTCTGTGACACTGACAGAAGGCCTGTGGCTGGAGCAGAAAGAAAGGGGGGAGGCACATAAGTGGGAGATGTGACTGGGTGGTGGATTATAGGTGCTTTAAGGAGTCTGGACATTCTCCCAAGAGTATCTGGATAATCTTAAGTGAGTGCAGAGGAGAGGAACAAAATGGAGATGGGGAGCAAATGATATATAATTAGATCTGCACTTTAGAGTCATTTCTCTTATAAGCAGCACCTTGACCTTGGGCTCTTCGTTATCTTTGACATGCTCAGCACTGGTGTCATGGCAATTGGTAAAAAAATAAAAGTTAAAAAAAAAAAA
>NW_023223517.1:0-721 GCF_002007445.2 Ailuropoda melanoleuca | reverse complement strand
TATTATAGATTAATGTATATCGGAGAATTTAACTTCTTAAAGAACACGACCTTTTCCGAAGCGTGACTGCTAGTATTCCCATACTGATCCGGGATTTTCTGAGTATCTAATAGGGTCAAAGGTACTTTTTGTATCAGTGGAGATGACAGGAAGGAAGACCGTACAAGTGTTTGGTATGGTATTTTAGAAAGCAGTGTGGATCTGAACTCCTTCTAGTATCTATGCATAAAAAGCTAGGCTTTGGGAATAAGTGAGCAAGATAGACACAAACTCCCACGGAGTATATATTAATCCTGGGGAGATAAAGGATTTATATAAAAAGTTTCTCAACCTCCATTCCATTGACCTTTTGGGCAGGTCATTTATTGCAGGACCTGTCCTGTTTGCTGTTGGGGGTCCAGCAGTATCTCTGGCCTCTACCCACTAGATGCCAGCAACACTCTCCCTATCGTGACAATCAAAAACATCTCTACACATTGCCGAATGTCCTCTGGGGAGTAAAATCATTCCTGATTGAGAGCCACTGATATGTAATGTTTTCATGGAGTAGTAACTGCTATGAAGAAACCTAAAGCAGGGTTTAAAAGACCAGGGAACAATGAGGGATGGACAAGGGCTCTTCTGGACAGGAGGTTTTCTGAGGAGGGTCCATTTCAGCAGAGACACGAAGTGAGGGAGTGAGCTTTGTGTAAATCGCTGGATGAAGTCTCCAGGCAAAGGA
>NW_023223516.1:0-721 GCF_002007445.2 Ailuropoda melanoleuca | reverse complement strand
TTTTTTTTTTTCATTATAGTGAGTTTTATACTTGTCTTACTCCTTCATTGATCTGTCCTTAAAGGTAGGGTTTGTGGGTTATGTATCTTCTAATCTCTTGCATCAGTAAGAAAAGTTCTTTTCATATGTAAGTTACACCCCAAATTTTGGTGAGTTGAATTGACTGTCAGGAGAACCATATTATAACCCCCTCCTATTGTTAATTAGACATGTAATATTTGATGAATCATTTAATCCTCTTGGGCCTCAGTTTCTTCATCTGTAAAATGAAGGAATTGAACCAGCTAATCTTGAAGACCTATTCTGGTTCTAAAATGCTGCAGAGCGTGTAATAGCGATAATCAAACATCAGCCATCCCTATTAACATAACACCACTAGAAATCTTTGCAACATGTGTATAGCCCAGTATTTTGGATTTCATCTGCTACAAATCATCTACAACCTACAAAAAGGTTTGAATTCCATAGGGTTTTTTTAGGCTTTTCTCATAAGCAACTGTGCTGAACTGTAGTTGTTTAATGCATACTAATAACGGCTTCTACTTCATGCCGAGTCTCAGAAAAGGGGTCCTTCCCTGCACAGTAAGTCACTCTAGACAGATGTTGTACCTCCTGTAAGAATTTTTGGGTTAACTGCAGCCCTTGCATTACTTTGCCATGTTCCCTCAGGCAGAGACTTGCCTGGTGGTTCAGGCAAAAGATTTCAAGTTGGAAGTTTTGT
>NW_023223515.1:0-3559 GCF_002007445.2 Ailuropoda melanoleuca | reverse complement strand
CGGAATCACTTAACCTGAACTGAATTTGTAATTGATCCTATATAAAGCACAATAAGCATAATCCCAACAAGAGGCACCTGGGTGGCACACTCGTTAAGCGTCTGCCTTCGGCTCAGAGCGTGATCCCAGCATTCTGGGATCGAGCCCGNGTATGATCCCAGCATTCTGGGAACGAGCCCCATGTCTGGCTCCTCCGCTAGGAGCCTGCTTCTTCCTCTCTCACTCCCCCTGCTTGTGTTCCCTCTCTCACTGGCTGTCTCTGTCAAATAAATAAATAAAATCTTAAAAAAAAAAAAAAGAATAATCCCAACAACACAGGGGAAGGGATAGTGAGCGTTGGATGGCGGCCTTCCACCGGGACAGTTTGGTGTCTTTGGATCAACCCTTTCTACCCCTGAAGTGTTCTTGCTTTCCAGTGTCTTTTCCTTCTGGAATCACAAGACACATTCCTTAAAGGCTCCAAGCAGTTTCTTAGTAGCTTCCTTTTATGGCAGTAGGATTTCTAGGCTAAGGGTAGGCATGCAGCCTTTTTAAGTGACCTTTAGAAAACGCCCAGCATTTTCTTTGAGGCAATGGTTCTGCAAATTTAGAAATGGATTTCTTTTGCCTCATGCTGACCGAGAGTGGTAAACCTGGGCTTCAGCCTCCTATGTTGAAAATTGGTTCACTGGTGTCATTAAGATGACTCCTATTGTCCAAAGTATCTGTGCAGGAGCTAAGATCTTTGAGAAGTGCATCAGTGGGGCTGGTGGCAAGTTAGGGTTAGAATGCTGTGACACGTCCCAGGGCTGGAAGGATACTGAAGAACTAAGGGTCGTGCACCGAAATAAAAATGACCGAATGTAATAAATTCCAGAGTGCTTTCCTTGGTCACGGAGACACTGTGTGACCTGAATCCTGCGTGACATGAGTCAGATACTCCAAGTAGTTGGGGTCAGGTGATAAACTGAATAATAATATTGAAGAGCAAGAGCTAATTAACTTATTAAACACCGAAACATTCACTTCCTTATAAGGAAATTTGGTGTGCTAACGTATCCCATATGAGCAGGAGAAGCCGACACCTCCTAGCTTCGACTAGAGGACAAGAGCTCTCCCTGTTTCTCTTGAATCACTCTGCACCAGGTGGTGGTATGGCTACTCCCACATAAAAGCTTGGGGGTTCATGACTGATAGGTCTGAGAATCATAGACAAGACACGGTTCCTACAGCTTATCTTTCCAAGATTTTCCTGCTTGGAGTGCACACCGTCTGAGAGTGAGGATGGAGAGGATTAGGTGGCCACTGAGTTCTCAACAATGTGTTCACCAGGACTAGGGACTAGCTCTGTCCCTGCACTACTGTTTCCAGGGGGTGGGAAATATCACCAACAGAATAGAGGCTTCTAAGTGCATCCAGGAGGAACCCATGGCTCTGAATTTAGTCCTGTCACCCAGCATCTCTGTGAAGGTTATGGGAGTCAAGGAATAATGTGGAAATAATCTGCACCCCAATACTTACACTAATGCACTCCAGGTTCCAGAAGGGCTGTGTTTGTGAAGAGGNTTCCTACAGCTTATCTTTCCAAGAATTTCCTGCTTGGAGTGCACACCGTCTGAGAGTGAGGATGGAGAGGATTAGGTGGCCACTGAGTTCTCGACAATGTGTTCACCAGGACTAGGGACTAGCTCTGTCCCTGCCCTACAGTTTCCAGGGGGTGGGAAATATCAACAACAGAATAGAGGCTTCTAAGCGCATCCAGGAGGAACCCACGGCTCTGAATTTAGTCCTGTCACCCAGCATCTCTGTGAAGGTTATGGAAGTCAAGGAATAATGTGGAAATAATCTGCACCCCAATACTTACACTAATGCACTCCAGGTTCCAGAAGGGCTGTGTTTGTGAAGAGGGAATAGGAGAGATCGTATTTCTCGCATCGTCCACGGCCTTGGTNGTCCACGGCTTTGGTGGGGAGGAATTCACTCATTAACCAAGACCGAGACCAAAGTGAGCTCAGGCACGTGACGGACACAGGTGGGAGAGACGAGTAAAACCAGCACTCGTGGTCCCGCTGGGGAGGCAGGTGTCTCAGCAGGGGAGGCCAATCAGTCGGCGTGACAGGTGCAGGCACAACAGCTGTGCGGGAGCGGGGGAGCGGGACAAAGAGGAGAAGCATTTCTATACGATTGGACCCAAACGGCAGTATATAGTTTTGCTTTCATTTTTTTCCCACTTTGTTTTCTCAGGGTACAATTGAACATTTGGGAAACTTCGGACATGTACCCAGAATACTTCTTTTCATCCCTGATCCAAATCACCCCGNCTTGTTCCAAATCACCCCCCTCTGTGCCCTTTGTGACCCGCGTCTTCTCACAAACTGGCAGCAGTCTAGAGAAAGTCCTGTCTCCTGAGGTAAGCAGCGCACGGAGGAGGAGGAGAGCGGTAGAGTCAAATTTAGAAAACCGTAGCCATTTCCAGGGACTAGAGAGACTGAACCCCTTGAGAGGCTTCCATTAATCTGTGAGCAGGGAGGCAGGCTGAAGCCCTACACAGACCAGAATAACTAGGGTTGTGAGGTCGCAGAGAAACTAGGGGGAAACAAGAGCCCCCATTTCACAGGGAGGCTCCGGCCGGGACTGGCCTACAGCACTGCTGACCCCGGATCCCCGGGGCTGGCAGCCACACCTATCTGTCCCCACCCCTGGCGAGGAGCACCTGCTCTGTGTGGAGATGACACAGGCCGCCCTCCCGACCCCCCCATCGGTGAAAAGCCTGCTCGGTCATGCGGAACGCTGACGTTGCCTCAAGCTTTGCTGGCATCTTCCTGAACAGCACACCTGGGCCGTGTCTTGAGCGTTGGTTTTTTTCTATGGAAGAAGCACCTTCCCCATCACTCGCTTTCTCTCTCAACATCCTCGAGAGCATGTTCAGCCACCTCACACGTGAGAACGGGGATTGCAAGGGGCGACGATGTGCCACAGTCACAGCGGACAAGTGGCAGACCGGGACTTTACCTGCCTGGTGGGTAGTTTGCGGGTGGAATGAAACGTGGAGGGAGGGCAGTTATGTATGAGTCCCAAGCAAATAAAAGGTACCATTGCTCAGGCGGAAGTCAGAATCAAGTTTCCGTCCTGCAACGTCCAGGCTCTTTGCAGCACACACACCTCGGCGGGTGTTCTTTGGTGACGCGGGCGGAAGGCACAGGCCGAGTCAGCTCAGAGGCACGCGGGACGCCGCCGCAGCTCGATCCGAGCTTTGCACGCACACGGCTGCCCCCCGCCCCTGGCCGTCAGCCTCCACCGAAGCCCCAGACATGGTGGGGGAGGGGCAAGGTGAAGCAGGGCGCCCCCGNCCAGACTTGGTGGGGGAGGGGAAAGGTGAAGCAGGGCGCCCCCGGGGTTTTAGGAATCAGTGACCATCGAGGACGCGGCCGTGGGCCTCCCCCGAGAAGAGTGGGTCCTGCCAGGCACATCGCAGAGGGGGCTGTACGGAGCCGAGACGCTGGACGTCGCCGGACGGACGTGCAGAGCTGAGCTGCACAGTTTCTAAGCAGCTTCTCGGCACCGCACACCTGCTGCCCTG
>NW_023223514.1:914-1412 GCF_002007445.2 Ailuropoda melanoleuca | reverse complement strand
TACTTCTGGTTTCTAATTGATTGATTTCTGCTCTAATTTTGGTCAACTCCTTCCTTGTGAGTGGGTTAGGCTTGTCCCTCTGTTGCTGTTCCAGCTTCTTGAGTTGTGAATGTAGAAACTGCTTTTTAGATTTTTCTATTCTTTTGAGTGAGGCTTGGATGGCTATGTAATTCCCCCTTAGGACTGCCTTTGCAGTATCATATAGATTTGGACCATTGTGTTTTCATTTTCGTTGGTCTCCATAAATTGTTTAAATTGTTTTTTGATTTCCTGGTTTATCGAGTCATTCTTGAGCAGGATGTTTCTTAGCCTCCAAGTGCTTGAGTTTCTTCCAGGTGTTTCCTTGTGGTTGAGTTCCAATTTCAGAGCGTTGTGGTATGAGAATATGCATGGGATGATTTCAATCTTTTGGTATTGGATGAGACCTGTTTTGTGTCCCAGAACATGATCTGTTCTTGAGAATGTTCCATGGGCATTAGAATAGAATTAGTATTCTTT
>NW_023223514.1:544-903 GCF_002007445.2 Ailuropoda melanoleuca | reverse complement strand
GTATTCTTTGGTTCTGGGGTGTAGTGTTCTATATATATCTATGAGGTCCAACTCGTCGAGTATGGCATTCAAAGCCTTTGATTCTTTTCTTAGTTTTTGCAAGGGTGTTCTATTTCTGATAATGGGGTGTTGAGGTCCCCTACTATTACTGTGTTTTTATCTATATGTCTCTTTATTTTGGTTAAGAGTTGGCTTATGTATCTTGCTACTCCCCTGTTGGGGGCATATATAATCATAATTGTCATATCCACTTGTTGAATACTTCCTTTAGGAATAATATAGTGCCCTTCTGTGTCTCTCCGTATGACCTCTAGTTTAAAATCCAGTCTATCTGATATGAGAATTGCTACTCCAGCTTT
>NW_023223514.1:0-267 GCF_002007445.2 Ailuropoda melanoleuca | reverse complement strand
TGGGGCCTTTTTACCTTTATAGAGCCCCCCTTAATATCTCCTGTAGGGCTGGTTTCGTGGTTACGAAATTGGTTAATGACTGGCGATTTACGAACGTCTTTATTTCTCCATCAATTCTGAATGACAGCCTTGCTGGATAAAGGATCCTTGGCTGCATGTTTTTCTCTGAAAGAGCTCTAAAAATGCCCACCCAAGACTTTCTCTCATTCCAGGTCTCTGTAGACAGGTCTGACGTAATCCTGATACTTTTGCCTTGGTACGTGAGAA
>NW_023223513.1:0-721 GCF_002007445.2 Ailuropoda melanoleuca | reverse complement strand
CCTGTGGGAGACCCAGGTGTCTCCTGCAGGTGTGACTGTTTGGCATTTGCTGTGTAGTTTGGCAGAGCCTGGGCGCCTGAGGTGGCAGACTGTCTTCTTGGCCCACTCCCAGCCTCCCGGCCTCATTCAGAGTTCCCTAGTCACGTAGACAACAGCACCACCTCGGTGGTCCGACCTGAGCTCCTGTGTACTCAACTCTGGGTAGCTCTTAGGGAAGGGCCAGAGGAGAGGGCTGCCTAAGCCTTCCCCACCCCCACCCCCTTGGGCTAGCTGGGAAAGCACAGTCCTGCCCCAGGGTGGGCTAGCAGCCCTGAGCAGGGGAACCCTTAGGGGGCTGGAGCAGCCATGGAGCCACCTGAGGGGCTATGGCAGAAGCTGGGCCTTGAAGAGCGGCGCAAATCAGTGTGATCTTCTTGGGCTGGGCCCTGGGCTCAAAGCAGGGCTGGAGGACTGAGTCTCAGAAGCTCTCCAAGGTCACCCACATGCTTTGGTGGGGAGTGAGGAGTGGGGAATGGTAGCATTGTGCTGTCCATAGTGCTGAAAGTTCCTGTCCTGCACAGTGACCTCATTCCTTCAGTAAATAGGGCTTCTGGCCCTTCCCACCTCCTTGCCAGCACCTCTTGCCCTAACTTCTTGTCATTCTTTTCCCCAGATAGCCCAGGACTGTGTTGCTGCCCCTCCACCAGTCCCACTCATTCCCTGTGCCCAATCTGTCTCTTAC
>NW_023223512.1:0-721 GCF_002007445.2 Ailuropoda melanoleuca | reverse complement strand
TTTTTTTTTTTTAAATAACGTTTGTTTTCTCTTGTCTTGTTTTAATAGGTTGGACGCCATCAGCAACCGCATCAAAACAGCTTTTCGTGTGGCAAAGCTGAAAGCGGAGCTCTATAGAGAAAAGCAAGTGACCCACAACCGAACACACTGATGACAGGTCACCGGGGCCCGGCGCCCATCCCATCTGCAAGCCTTCTCCTCCGCGGAAGGAACCCTGTGGCTGATTCTGCACTCTCTCTCCACTGCTGGGATCAGAGCAAAAGCATCCTCTCTGCTTCGACCAAATGTTTCTTGTTCCAGACTGGCAATGGACCAGTGCCCTCGCTCCAAACATTCCAGGGAAGGTTCAGGAGTCCCCCAGTCCATCTTCTTTTGCTTCCATCAGCGATCACCGCTTTCATCTCTCCTCCTTTGGGGTGACAATGGACCGCGCAGAAAGCAGAGAGACACAGTGACTTGCGAATGAGGGTGTCATCCTCCAGAGGGAGGAGAGGAGATGCCACACACGGTGGAATTTCTGAAGAGGGTCCGAAAGGAGTCTTTGTGTCTCACTCAGGCGCCTGGCACATTTCAGGGAGAAACTCCAAAGTCCACGCAAAGATTTTCTAAGGAATGCAAAAATTGAAAACACACTCGAAGGACACTCAAGTAAAAAAAAAAAAAAAGACGACGACTTTTTTTCTTTTTAAATTCACAAAATGCAAAACTAAAAGAAACTGTT
>NW_023223511.1:0-721 GCF_002007445.2 Ailuropoda melanoleuca | reverse complement strand
GGTGTTAAGGATACAACAAGAAACAAATAAGACATGATCACAGCCTCTCATTTCATGGTCTGGTACACCTCCACAAGTTGTCCAACTGTAGTGAAGAGAAAATAGAAAATGTTGTTCAAGCAGTGTGGGCAAATCCAGAGGCAAGGTGGAAGACAATGAGAAGAAAACTATGGTGAGCAGAGAATGATTTGGGGAATGCCAGAAAAAACATTAGGTTTGGATGCTGAACTGAGATTCAGTGAGAGAATTGATGACATCGACAATAGATTCTTAAATGTTAATGGTGGTAGTGGTGGTGGTGATGATGATTATAACTATTTTTCTTTCCACCAGGTGGTAAATATGCACAATATTATTCCAATAATAATGCACAGAGAGTTAGCTTTAATGTATCTATGAGTATACTGAGGCTCAGAAATTAAGTAATTTTCCCAAGGCACACAGCAAGAAGTAAGAGATCTGAAATTTAGAACCATATCTCTCTCACTTCAAAGACTGTTCAACTGTTTCTTCTCCTTTTTGCAGAGAAGGATAGGGATAGTTTTACATCACCATGGCATGAGTCATACTTTCTTTTAATTATAATGCCTGCATTAATGAAGAAAGTGTGATACTCAGTGCATATTCAAAACCATGGTTTTGCTTAATCTGCCCAACATTTTGTGAAGTGGATAGTGTAAATAAGGTCCAAGGAAACACAGGGAAACTCAGCAAGTGCAAG
>NW_023223510.1:0-721 GCF_002007445.2 Ailuropoda melanoleuca | reverse complement strand
TCCCCAGAGACTCTGTTGTGCTGGGGTGTGGCCTGGGCATCAAGAGCTTTCCAAGCTTCCCAGGTGGCCCAACTACGCGCCTGCTGCAAGTCCTGTGTGTTGACATACAGAGGGAGTGAGGATATGGGGGAAGCCACTCGGGCCGGTTTTAATATCTAAGGATTTAAAAGCAACCTTTGCACGTGGCTCTTTTTTCCTGAGCCGAGAGGGCAGAGAAGCAGGGCTGCAAAAACCCCTGTGGGAAGGCAGCAGCTGATGCTGGCTATCTGTCCCAGAACCAGAGCCACTTCCTCCCTGGGGGCTGTGTCCAGAAGCTGCCCTGCCTTTAGGCGGGTCCACTTGATTCTGAAGGTGACCATATCAGGGACGGAAAGGATTGGGATCGGGGTTTGAGGATGCATCTGTGTGGCTGGTCAGCACTGCCAAGCCCAGGAATGCTTTTGAAAACATATCCAGGCCCAACTCCGCTTTCCCCGTGGCCCCAGCAGTTAAGACACTCCAGTTGGAGCCGCACATTCTTTTCTTCTGGTTTCTACACTGTCCCAGGAGGTGATTTCTGAGTGGGAACCAAGCAGACGAAGCCAAAACCATTGCCCAAACTAACACTCGAACTTTGAAAAATACTCTTGTATTTGATCCTCTCAGTATCCGGAGATAGGCATTCTTATAATTTTTCCCATCTTACAGGTACAAAAAAAAAAAAAAAAAAAAAACGAATAAA
>NW_023223509.1:0-721 GCF_002007445.2 Ailuropoda melanoleuca | reverse complement strand
CTCTGAACCTTGACATTGCAAAGATGTTAATGGCTTGTCCTTATTCAGATGTAGGCAGCTTATACTGGGTTTCTTTGGGCTAATGTTATCTTCCTGCGTAATAACATTTAGTTTTTAAAGCCATGTAATCATAAATATGTTGTTTGGACAAACTGTTTTATTTAGAAAGTATATTAAAAGCATGAACTTTGGAGTCAGGCAGCCTGGGTTCAAATTTGGCATGACGATGTACCAGCTGTATGACCTCGAGCAAATTTACTTAACCTCTTGAGAATCAAGTTCCTCATTTATAAAATGGGATAAAAATAATATTTATCTCATGAGAATTAAATGAGTTAGTTTATGTAAAGTACTTAAAACAGTAACAAATACCTATTATTGTTTTTTTTAATTATAAAAGGAATACATGCATATCAAAATTTTAGGATGCAGAAATATATTTAAAAAGGAAAAAATGATATTTTCATCCTAACAGCTAGGGATGATCACTGCTTGTCGTAGTTCTTATTCTTTGGGGGTGCCTGTTCTTTACAAAATTGGAATTACAGCATATGGATGGCTTTATTTATTTTCTTTGTCTTTTTCTCAATAAAGATCATAAATAGGTAATTTGATATTCTCTCACATGGATGTAACAAAGTTTAATCAAGCCCACTGGGTGGTTGGATGCTTTATAAACGTATGCCATGATAAACAATGCTGAACTGGACATCTTTCCGTA
>NW_023223508.1:0-721 GCF_002007445.2 Ailuropoda melanoleuca | reverse complement strand
CTTCTTACAATCTAGGCAGTCAGGTGTTATTACTTTTTTTTTTTTTTAATAGGCAGGGTAACAGGGGTATGAACTCAGGTTTCAAGCTTGCAGATATATGTGTGGCAACTAACCTTCGAATCACAATCTTCTGCATTGTAGAGTTGTACGGTAGAGCAACTAAGAATTGTTTATTGGACTGTTCTGTATAACTTCTCATAGCTGGTCTTAGTAAGCTATTAGAGGAGCAAATTCAGATATGAATGACTAATGACTGATATTCCCATTTTATAACACATATAAATTTCCAAATGGAATAATTAACCTAATACATGGGGATAATCTTATATGTAGAATTTCCTTGACAATCTCAACATTAAATTTTTCCCACTCTTTCTCTGTAAAGTACTGATTCTCAGAAGAGGACATACAACAACAACCCCCCATCCCCCTTAAGCTTAATATATTTCATTTACCAAGTGTAAAGTTAGGTGCCACTTTACATCAAACTATATTTGTTTGAGCTTCTGTGACTCTTTCTTTGTTGTGGGTCTGTAAGGTAGCCCAATAAATAATTTGCCTCTCATAAATGTTACCAGTTTCATATGAAATATGAATGAGTAGATCATTTGAATATGAGCACATATTCAGTCCAGTCCAATAGCTCATGACCCAAGGACAGGCATATCTTATAATATTAATAATTGGTTTTCAGAAACTACAGTTATGATTTTTTTTTTTT
>NW_023223507.1:0-721 GCF_002007445.2 Ailuropoda melanoleuca | reverse complement strand
TCCCATAACGCCGGGATCACGCCCTGAGCCGAAGGCAGACGCTTAACCGCTGTGTCACCCAGGCGCCCCAAGCTTACCATTTCAATTAAGGTAAATATTTTCTCTGCCAACATCACTGTCTTGAATCCAGGGGTTTTAGCAAAAAGTGAAAAGCTCTAAAGGACTTCTGGCTAACTTATGCATTTTATCCTAAGATCTGTTGGCCCTGTGGTAAAAAGAAGGGTTTACTGGCTCGCTTGCCCCTTTGTGGGTGACAAGGGAGCAGAAGCTGCAGTTAGCAGCCCCCTGCCTGCTTAGCCAAGTCCCCATGTGCAGGACACAGTCTGCCCAATTTGTCCTGGTGACCTAAGATAAAAAGAGAGCGATAGAATCCAGTACCGCTCTGACTTTGCATCTTACTAACATGTTACAGGGAGACACTGGAGACCAAAGAAATGCTGGAAAGAGGTAACCAGACCTTTTGTTTTAACAGTCAGAACGTTGATGCCCTTTAATCTCAATATATACCCCCTGCAAATCAGCACTGTTTCTTACAAAGAGTTAGGTGCCATTCACTGAAGCCTACTCCTAGAATATCTAGTTCATTCAGCACAAACAATATTGAACCTGTTGGACCTCATGGCCAATGTATTAAGTGTCACAATTCGAAAGAGCTTTTATCTGTGACAGGTCAGTAACAACAGTGCCATACATTTGTGAACACGTACTTTTTTTTTTTTTT
>NW_023223506.1:0-720 GCF_002007445.2 Ailuropoda melanoleuca | reverse complement strand
GGGGGGGGGGGGGGGGGGCGACGGACAGGTGCTGATAGCAGCGCTGAGCCCCTCCCCTCCTGTCTCCTGGGCTACAGCCCCAAAGTCCACCCCCGGGGGCAGCTCTCCCTGGCTGGCAGCCCCTCTCTCCCAGAGTCCTGTCCTCAGGCTCCTTCTGTGCCGTCCTCCACAGCAGACCTGGGCCCCGCTGTGCCCCTCTCCTCTCCTTTCTATCCTCTCTCTGGCTCGCTTCTCTCCTCCAGCTCGTCCACTTTGGGGTGCCAGCCCTCCCTGACAGCCCCTTCCTCCCCACCTGACGATGGTCCTCTATCCCTTCCTCTCAGTCCCTCCCTTGTCCCAACCTGAATGAGGCCTCTCTCCAGCCCCTTACAGTCACTGTGTGAGGCTGGGACACCCTTTAGGCCCTGACTGGGGAGCAGAAGTCTGTGAGGAGGCACCGGGGACTTGTGCCGGGCCTCGGGAAGGCCTTGTGCGGACCCACCGGCTGCCAGGGCTCCACTCAGGGGTGTGGACTCCACAGAGAGCAGCGGGAGGGCGATGCCAGGCCTGCGGGGGGCTCTGCCCAGTGCCCTGTCCTGTGTGGGCCCTGACCCGGGGGCTCTGTCCCAGATGCCCTGTGTCAGGAAACAGCAGAGCTCAGCTTCTGAGCAGGGAGGCCCCTCCCTCAGGCTTCCTCTCAGGGCGGGGCAGGTAGCAGGGGTGAGGACTGGAGAACCTCCC
>NW_023223505.1:0-720 GCF_002007445.2 Ailuropoda melanoleuca | reverse complement strand
GGTGTTGAAGACTGTCAAGATTATACTGGCGACTTGAATTCCCAGAGAGTAGTTGCATCAGGGATTTGAGGGATTTACCAAAGTACAAAGCTCTTACTTGGGGTTCTTAGATGAGAGAAAACTCCTAACACCAAACCTATTTACTGGCTAATGACAATGTGTCCTTCAGAAACAGTGCCTGCTACTGGACTGCTATGGGAAAAAAGCGTCTCTTTCAAAAGTGTTTTGCAGCTAAGTCCTTACTCTAACAAAGCCCTCCATAAACTGGGCTCAAAATTCCCGTCTCAAATCTCTCCCACGTGTGAATAATGTGGAGTCCATAGTGATCAAGACAGCATCTTTTCTTTTCTTTTCTTTTTTCTTTTTATAGGGTCTAGGCCCAACATGGGGCTCAGACTCATGACCCCCGAGATCAAGATTGCATGCTCTACCAACTGAGCTAGCCAGCTGCTCAAAAGAGTACTTCCTATTAAAAACATGATCCCTTAGGGTGCCTGGGTGGCTCAGTCGGTTAAGCATCTGACTCTTGGTTTCAGCTCTGGTCGGGATCTCGGGGTTGTGATCTCAGAGTTGTGAGATTGAGCCCCTCCTCAGACTCCTTGCTCATTTCAGAGGCTGCTTGTGACTCCCTCTCCCTCTGCTCCTCTAAGCCTGCTCTCTCTCAAACAAATAAATCTTTTTAAAAAATCATCTTTTAGTAGTCAACTGAGGTGTAAACTT
>NW_023223504.1:0-1098 GCF_002007445.2 Ailuropoda melanoleuca | reverse complement strand
GCCTGCCCCCCCGTCGGGGTCCTACTCGGAATTTGAAGGAGCCAATAATGTGTTTCGAGGCTCCCGGCCCACTGTTCCCCAAACAGTTCCTTTCTTTTGTCATTGAATCTCAACAAATACGGTACATCTGTNGTCTGTAAATTATATGTAACGGTAAATGGACTTTGCTGCACCAGAAAGGGGCTCAGCCTCTTTAAGTGAAACTTAACCCGTTCTCTTCCTACAACAAGTCAGAAGGAAGCACCCTTCAGGGGTATGTGTGTTGGAAGGTGAGGGGCACATAAGCCCCGTTTAGACTATACCAGATTTGAGACGTTCCAGGGGTGGAGAATAGACGAAAGCTGCATGTATCATCAACTGTGCGTGTGCCATCCCTGGCTTGACATTAAAGTGGCTGACTGA
The DNA here is from genome assembly GCF_002007445.2 of Ailuropoda melanoleuca. Classification (NCBI taxonomy): domain Eukaryota; kingdom Metazoa; phylum Chordata; class Mammalia; order Carnivora; family Ursidae; genus Ailuropoda; species Ailuropoda melanoleuca. The sequence goes on along the minus strand of NW_023223504.1, from coordinate 696 downwards.
AGCTCTGGGCCAGTTTTCCGTGGTCATGGAACTGGCAGGATGCCACTGCTGTCTGCAGATACTTCCTTTCCCCTTATTTGCTTCAATAGACTCTTATCTTTCCTGGGGTAAGTATGTATACTTCTATATCTCTAAAACTTTGTTCTTATTAATCTGCCTTTGCTCATGTGTGTTTTTGGCTCAACAGTGGAGAAAGAATTAACCTATGTGAATGGTAATGGGTTGACCCACACTTAACTATGCAAAATTTTCTTTATCTCAGTGACTGGGAAATGGAAGTAGCCACACGTTATGGCAGCTAGTNCACACGTTATGGCTGCTAGCGCTGACTCCTGAAATCTGCATTTTGAGTGTAAGAGATGACAATCCAGGAGGAAATATGGCTCAAAGGAGGGATAGATGAAGTGACTCATCCTTGCCTCTTCCCTCTGTGTTTCGCTCTCCTGCCCCGACTCTGACCTCACTAGCGGCTAGGTTACCCCTGATGTGTCAAAGGAAACGACTCTCTATGATTTTGGTCCTTAAAAATGTTTCAGTGTTTTCTTACGTGCCTTCTTATTTAATTTAGACTTAGGCCAGTCATTCTTACATGTTCCCACTTTACCTTGAGTGGATAGATTTGAGTCTGGAGAAACAAAGGGAGAAAGAGCCCATGCCTGCTCTGTAATTGTTGTAAATTTTGGGTTTTTTAGAACG
>NW_023223503.1:0-2357 GCF_002007445.2 Ailuropoda melanoleuca | reverse complement strand
CATATTAGGGGATGTGGCTGAGTCCACACAGGAAGAGGCAAGGCTAGTTGCTGATAAAGGTTATTTGTATATGGGGACCCACAAAATAGAGGCAACCCATATCACAAGTGTAAACCTAAGACTGCCTGCATTTATAGGAAACACCTGTCAAGGAAAGCTAACATGCACCAATCACAAACCTCCAATTAATCTTTAGCTATCTAACCTTACCCGGGAAAAATAGGACCTACTGGCCTTACAGGGAAATCCCATCTTCTTGTCCAATCATGCCCTGTTTCTGTGTTGCCTCTCTATATAACTCACTCCATACAACTTGGTCTTGCTCAAAATCCTTTGGGAAGAGTACTCTAGTGCTTGTGAGGCACGGTACTCCCCCAATCCATGGATTGTTCTCTCTTGAATAAAGGACATCAAACTTGTTATTAAATTGTATTATTTTCGTCATCTGACAATGCTATCTAGGGACCCTTTCTCCCCATCACACTGAATGGTGCTTCTTTCAAATAAAAGTTATATCATGTCTTACCCGCCCCCCCCCGCCCCCCGCTCCTTAAAATCCTCCAAGGGCTTTCATTGTGTTGAGAAAGAAATTCCATGCTTTTACAGTGGCTCCCAAGCCCCTGCAAGCTCTGGCCTCTGCCTGTCTCTGCCTAGTCTCTGCCTCATTCACTTCCCTCCAGCCCTGTGGTCTCTTTACCACTACACAATCCTGCACAAAGGATCTTTGTGCATGCTGTTCTTCTGGAACGCCCTTCTCCCAGATAGCCACACAGGCATTCTTCATTAATTCAAGTCTTTTCAGAGAGGCTTTCTGTGACCCCGCATACTAGCTGAAATAGCACCCCCTACCATCATTTCTACTCCCATCGCCTGTGTTATTTTCTTCCAGCACCTATCACTATTTGACTACTGTCTGTCTCCCTGTCAGAATGTAAGCTCCTCAAGAGCACGGATTTTATGATCTCATTCACCCTAAACCCCCAGTGTCTAAAGAGCTGGCTCATAATAGGCATCTCACATACATAATAGGTACTTCAGAGACATTTGCTGAGTGAATAAACACACTTCATAGATTTGTTCTAAAGTGAAAGGCTTAAAGTCTGGCCTGTTCAACCCATAAATGGCTGACTGGNTAAGTCTGGCCTGTTCAACCCATAAATGGCTGACTGGGAGAGAAGGGGTATGAGTCAGGTCTGCAAGAAGGAAAGTGTATGAAAAGTGGGATAATTTGATGAGTTTAATAAAAGCACAAAGGTATGCACTCAGTGAAGAGAGCTCCCAACAGTANGGAGAGAAGGGGTATGAGTCAGGTCTGCAAGAAGGAAAGTGTATGAAAAGTGGGATAATTTGATGAGTTTAAGCACAAAGGTATGCACTCAGTGAAGAGAGCTCCCAACAGTGTTGCCCCCCTCCAGGGCTAGTAACAGGCCTGAAGGGCAAGGAGGGAGCAGATACCAGGTGATGTATCTAGTAAGAAGTTGTTACGGCTGATGTAAAAGAGGTTACTGCTTGTGCTCCCCTCTAGGATTTTAATCGCAGTTAGGTCTTTCATCCATTTTGAATTTGTTTTTATGTATGGTATAAGAATGCGGTCTGGACTCCCTTTTATTGAACCCAAAGGGAAGCCAGAAGGCCAAAGCTAGACACAGAACAGGGTGGTGAGGAATGGACAGTGACCTGGGGGGACAAATGGAGGGTCTCCAGTGGGGAAGGCAAAGGAGTCTATAGGGGCAAGAGTAAGTTGTGGCTCTGCCTCTTGCTGTTTCCTAAAGAGATGCAGATGAGATTAGAGAAAGGAAGTGTTGGAAGCCTCATCACCATGGACACCAGGGTAGTGTGTTGTAGACAGATTTAATTCTACTGGCTGGTATGAGTGGAATTACCAGCTGGTAAGCTTTGCTAATTATTCTCTTCACAAATTTAGTTTGTTAGGGTGACAGAGTTCTTCTAAGCTGAGCTTTCACTCCCACAGTAGCTGCCACTTTTCTTCTGATACCCAAATTGTCTTGATAACTTCAGGCTGCAGTGAGCAATCCTAGGTTGGTTGCAGGGTTAGCCAAGCCCTCCTATGGCCTGCACCACATTCCCCTGCCACATTGCACCTAATCAGAACCAGTGGACCGCAGGCCTTATGAGCTTTATACTTCCCTTAAGTCCTGGTCATCAGTTCTGCAATTATGTCTTTTTTGGCATCATGCTACTGGGAAAACAGGCTGTATTTCAAGGAAAAAAAAAAAAAGAAGGGTGATGACCCCTACCTCACTCCATACACAAAGTACAGCTGAAAATGGATCAAAAACCTAAATGTAAAAACAAAGACTACAGAAATCTTAGGAGAAATCATAGGTATAAATCTT
>NW_023223502.1:0-720 GCF_002007445.2 Ailuropoda melanoleuca | reverse complement strand
GCTAAATGTAGTACTGTCTGATTTGAGAAGGTAATTATGTATGAAAGTTCTGAGAACAGTGCAAGTTAGTAAGAGTAGTAATAGTCTCTGTGTCTAAATACCTTTGAAAATCTCTTAAAAGTATTTTTACTTTGGAGGTGAATTAGCCATGGGCAAAGTCCGATAAACCATTTTAATACATGTTTATGTATGCTGTTTTCATAAGGCTCCAAATTAAACCCTTTGGGATAACTCCCTGGCTTGTTTATTTTTCTGCTAATCCCCACCTCCTAGAAAGTTAGAGCTTTATATAAAGGATCTTAAGGGTCATCTCGTATAGCTGTTCCATATTACAGGCAGGATGAAGATGAGATTCTCATATTAGTTTTCTCTGAAAAGTTTGCTCGCTCAATACTTTATATTTTATCATTGGCCCTTTTTCTGAGCTTATTGTTGGAGCTCAGCAGTAGCTCTACTGTATCCTGTTATACAGCCTATGTTTTTGACATCTAGGTAACCCTGAGATCACAGACGCGGGAATTGGATACCTCTTCTCTTTTAGAAAACTAAACTGCTTAGATATTTCTGGGACAGGGCTCAAGGTAAGACATTTGTTCCCTTCTCTTATTTCTCCAGACTCACAATTAGATATTTTTTGCTCCTGCTAATTGGTGTTTAGAAAGGACTGTGGTATTTGTATTTGTGGTATCTGTGATGGTGTTTATTTCCGACTGAAAGCAA
>NW_023223501.1:941-1293 GCF_002007445.2 Ailuropoda melanoleuca | reverse complement strand
GGTTTTCCATATAGAGTATCATGTCATCTGTGAAGAGAGACATTTTGACTTCTTCTTTGCTGATTTGGATAACTTTTATCTTTTTTTGTTGTCTGATTGCTGTTGCAAGGACTTCTAGTACTTTGTTGAATAATAGTGGCGAGAGTGGGCATCCTTGTCCTGTTCCTGATCTTAAGGGAAAGGCTTCCAGCTTTTCCCCATTGAGAATAATATTTGCTGTAGCTTTTCATAGATGGCTTTTATGTGATTGAGGAATGTACCCTCGATCCCTACACTCTGAAGGGTTTTAATCAGGAAAGGATGCTGTATTTTGTCAAATGCTTTTTCTGCTTCAATTGAGAGGATCATATGG
>NW_023223501.1:482-860 GCF_002007445.2 Ailuropoda melanoleuca | reverse complement strand
TGAACCACGCTTGCATCCCAGGTATGAATCCCACTTGGTCATGATGTACTGATGGATTTTAATGTACTGTTGGATTCTATTAGCCAGGACCTTGTTGAGGATTTTGGCGTCCATATTCATTAGGGATATCGGTCTGTAATGCTCCCTTTTGATGGGGTCTTTTCCTGGTTTGGGGATCAAGGTAATATTGGCCTCATAGTTGAGTACGGTAGCTTTCCTTCTGTTTCTATTTTTTGAAATAGCTTTAGGAGAATAGGTATTATTTCTTCTTTGAATGTTTGGTAGAATTCCCCAGGAAAACCGTCCGGGCCTGGAGTTTTGTTATTTGGAAGGTTGTTTATCACTGACTCAATCTCTTCATAATTAATTGGCCTGTTT
>NW_023223501.1:0-328 GCF_002007445.2 Ailuropoda melanoleuca | reverse complement strand
AATTTCATTGGTGTTGGTCGTGACCTCTCCTTTTTCATTCATAATTTTATTAATTTGGATCCTTTCTCTTTTCTTTTGGATAAGTCTTGCCAGTGGTCGTCAATTTTATTGATTCTTTCAAAGAACCAGCNTTTGGTTTCTAATTCATTGATTTCTGCTCTAATTTTGGTCAACTGCTTCCTCGTGAGTGGGTTAGGCCTGTCCCTCTGTTGCTGTTCCAGCTTCTTGAGGTGAGAATATGAAAACCACATTTTAGTTTTTTCTGTTCTTTTGAATGAGGCTTGGATGGCTATGTATTTCCCCCTTAGGACTGCCTTTGCAGTATCCC
>NW_023223500.1:0-720 GCF_002007445.2 Ailuropoda melanoleuca | reverse complement strand
GAAGCTTTATGCCCAGTGACTAACACCTCCCCATTTCCCTCTCCTGCCAGCCCTGGTAACCACCATGCCAGTCTTTGAATCTATGACTTTGACTGTTCTAGCTTCCTCATGCAGGTGGGATTGTGTGCTACTTGTCTTTCTATGTCTGGCTCGTTTCACTCCGCATGATGTCCTCAAGATCCATCCATGTTGTTGTGTGTTGCAGAATTCTTTTTCTCATAAGGCCGAATAGCACTCTGCTCTGTGCATAGACCACGTCTTCTTTATCTATTCATCTCTCGGTGGATGTTTATGTTGTTTCCACATCTTACTATTGCAAATAGTGCTGTAATGAACATAGGAGTGCTACTAATTTCTCTTCAAGATCCCGATTTCAGGGGTCTTTTGGATAAATATCCAGAAGTGGGATTGTTGGATCATGTGGGAATTCTATGTTTAATGTTTTGAAGAACCTCCGTCATTGTGCATTCCCACCAACGGTGTGCAAGAGTCCCAATTTCTCCACATCCTTGCCAACACTTGTCTTTAGTTTAATAATTTGGGGGGATGGGGTAGTTTCTTTTGGGGTCACCAATGCCTGTTTCCCCTTTGAAGTATTCTTTAGAAATGTGTCTTTTTTCCTCTGGTTGATCTTCCATTAACCTAGAGTCTACTTCATGAATAGATGGTAAAGGTACATGTGATTTAGCTAACTTGTTTTTCAAGAATGAATATTTCTTG
>NW_023223499.1:0-720 GCF_002007445.2 Ailuropoda melanoleuca | reverse complement strand
TTCTTTTAGATTTATAATTAGCATTATAATTTCTCCCTTTTGTAATCAGTTTGTGGTAGTAAGAGTCAAACATAAGCCCTCCATATTCTCACTCTTGGTCTGATAAATGGCTAGCTGAACTATTTATCCCCACTGATCAAAACAAAGTATTTGTTAACTGACTTGACCGAACATTAATTAAACTTTCCTCCCACAAGGAACATAAACTTTGATGTACCCTTAATCCAAGCCAACACTGGCATGTATAATAGCCCTTCCTTACCGCAAAGAAGGACAATCCCTGAACCTGGCTTGCCTCTCCCAAATGAATGAGTGAGTGAATGAGTGAATAAAAAGAAAAGTCCCTTTCTGCCTGACTTTTCAGATGTTCACAGGTATCCCTATTACAATAGTTTCCCTCCCCCTCTTGTAATGATCTTTTCATATGATGTCTTTCCTAAGTCCAGATTTGTTTTTATTTGACAATACCATGCTGCATTTTTTTTTTTTTACCATGGCTTCATAATAAGTCTCAATATCTGTTGAGTAAAATTTTCCACTTTGTTAATACCCCAGGACGGACTTCTAGTTTTGGTGAATCTTTCCTAAAGAAATAATCCGGGGGCGCCTGGGTGGCTCAGTTGTTAAGCATCTGCCTTCGGCTCAGGGCGGGATCCTGGTGTTCTGGGATCAAGCCCCACATCAGGCTCCTCTGCTGGGAGCCTGCTTCTTCCTCTCCCA
>NW_023223498.1:0-720 GCF_002007445.2 Ailuropoda melanoleuca | reverse complement strand
CTTAAAATTCTCTCTCTCTCTCCCTCTGCCCCTCCCTGCTGTTTGATCTCTCTATCAATCTCTCTAAAAAGAAAAATAAAACAAAAAGTGAAGAGGTAGCTCTGATTTTCTAAGCTAATAAAGTAGATTGAACTGAGTGTGTAAAATGGTGTTTATGACATAGTTTACCCTGAGCTCCACCCTCCATTTTCTTCCCACACTCACCGGAGCACTCACTGCTGGTCAAATACAAATGTAGATGATGGGGAAAAAAGAAAAAAAAGCTGCGTATTTCTCCCACTTGATGGCTCGCCTTAATGATGTGTGCTCTTTAAACTGTCCTCAAGACTCAAACTCAGGCCACACCATCCACTACTTTAATCAGAAGGCCCTCACAAAATGGAGGCCTGACTTCCCAGTTCCTTTTCTGAAGCTGAGTCATAGCTGAGGTTCCTCTTCTGCAAATTGGAAACTTTCAAAACCAAGTGTTGTTCCCAAGTGACTTCCGTTACTTTTCAACAACACCTTACTGGATTATTATTCGCCAATGATGTAATATGATGGGACAGAAAATATACTGCTTTGAATACAGCTTGGTGGAGATTAAACATTTTCTAATGACCTGTAAAGTAAACACTTAGGACGGGAATTGGAAGAACAATTTTCACAGAAAATGAAAATGTGTGAAAATTATTTTTATTGCATTAGTTCCCACTCCTGCAGTATTTTGAATATTTGCCA
>NW_023223497.1:0-720 GCF_002007445.2 Ailuropoda melanoleuca | reverse complement strand
GTGATGGTTTGGGGTGAGGACATTAAGGATCTACAGGATTTTGTATCTGTCTGTGAATATTTTTCAGTCTCCCAAGTAACCAGGCACAGTGTGACTTTCTGATGACATTTCCCACTGTGACCTCAAACTCAATACGACAACAATTGAACTTGGCATTTTCCCCCAAACCAGTTATTCCTCCAAGTTCACTCTTCCTGTTTCTCACCCTCCATGGTTCTCCCAATTACCCAGGCTCCAGACCAGAAAATAGCCTGTAACTCCTCTCCCTTGTTTCTAGTGCCAAGTCCTGTTGATCCTTCTTCGACACGTCTCTCAAATCCTTCCCTGTGTCTCCACGGCTGCTCCTGCAGCCCATGTCCCTCTCCTCCATAAAAGCGAAGCCTAGACCCGCTGAAGGGAGCAACAGGGGGAGAATGTTGGCACCATGGTGACAAGTCAGACTAACCCCTTTACCCTAACTCCTGTCTAGCTTTCTCTTAAGCGGCTTCTTGCTATTTGATCTGAACACAGCATCCTAGTTTAGGAGGGTTGATGCTCAATTATTTTAGGACTCAGACCAGACCATGTCTCTCCCGTTAATGCCACACAGCAGAGCCAATACAAAGCTAGAATGCTTAAGCAAGGTATTAAAGCTAAGACAAGACAACAGCAAAATAAGAGTAACATGACCCTAGGTCCTCTGGCTCACAAGCCACAAATGCTTATCTTCAGCTTGTGGCC
>NW_023223496.1:0-720 GCF_002007445.2 Ailuropoda melanoleuca | reverse complement strand
TGATCTTGGGATCCTGGGATCAAGTCCCATGTCAGGCTCTTTGCTCAGCGGGGAGGCTGCTTCTCCCTCTCCCTCTGCCCTTGCTCCTGTGCTCTGTCTCTCTTGCTCACTCTCTCTCTCAAATAAATCAATAAAATCTGAAAGCAAACAAAAACCTGGAGAGGGGCGAGGCTTGGTCTGTTTTAGTAGCCCAAGTAGGGAAAAGGCCACGGGCTTTGGGGGCCTCTTGATATGGCTGGCATCGGCCAAAATGTCCGAAGATTCTGAACCCCAGCTTGTCCCGCTGGGAGAGGAGCCTGGTGCCCCAACCTCTGCAGCCTGGCTCCAGGAGCAGACATGAGCCACTCTGTCAGACTAGCCCTGGGGCGTCTGTCCAAGATGCTTTATGCTGAAATGGCCGAAGGCAGGTGCACAGCCCGCATTTCCATAGCCGTCTGCTGATTTTAATGCACCCGAGCCTTTGAGAGCCTCTGGCCTCTCTTAAAAGGGTGCCTGTGAGGAGTGAACAAAGCCTGAACTTGGATCTCTTGGATGTGTTGGATATCCAGTGACTATTAACTTCCCTCTTCCTTTTCACAGGTGCTGGCCATGGGCAGAGATTTCTATTTTTTTCTGAGACAATTAATTAATTAATTAAACTATTTATTTAGATTTTTTCTATTTGTTTGAGAGAGGGAGAGAGCACAAGCTGGGGGAGGGGCAGAGGGACAAGCAGACTCC
>NW_023223495.1:0-720 GCF_002007445.2 Ailuropoda melanoleuca | reverse complement strand
CTGAGCAGGGAGCCCGATGTGGGGCTGGATCCCAGGACCTTGGGGTCATGACCTGAGCCGAAGGCAGATGCTCAACCAACTGAGCCACCCAGGTGCCCCTGCCCCCAATATTTAATGACAAAATATAAAACCTGTATTAAGAACACTTAAAAATATATAATAAAGTTGAAGGGATTATAAGCACCATGTATCTACTCCCTGGATTTTAAAATTAGTATTTTGCTATATTGTTCTAATTTATCTATTTATTCACCTATCTTTCTATCCATCCATCTCTTGTATTTTTTTGTTCTTTTTTAAGTCGGTAGCAGATTTCAGTGCCTTTCTCCCCCAAGTACACCAACACATGCATATCATTAGCTAGAGTTCAATAATTTTTAAGGATTCTCTTTCTCTTTTTCAGTACCATAGACACATGGTAAGATACATACATCTTAGTGTACCATATAATGAGTTTGACAAAAGCATATATACTTTAATATGCTGTTTTATAGCAAATCCCTATCAAGGCATGGTGCATCACTGGGCACCTGGGTGGCCTCAGTCCTTAAGCTTCTGCCTTTGGCTAAGGTCATGATCCCAGGGTCCTGGGATTGAGCCCTGCATCGGGCTCCCTGCTTTATAGGGAGTCTGCTTCTCCCTCTCCCTCTGCCCCTTCCCTGGCTTGTGCTCTCTCTCTCTCTCAAATAAATAAATAAAATCTTAAATTAAAAAAAAAAA
>NW_023223494.1:0-720 GCF_002007445.2 Ailuropoda melanoleuca | reverse complement strand
GAGAAAAGAAAGGGAAGAGTACAGCCTGGAGATTTCAAGCCAGGAAGAGTTACAGAAAGTCGATTCATACAATAGGTGATAATCACAGCCGATCACACGGATTGGATTTTCGGTTCTGTTGGTTAAGCTTTGATTTAAGTCTGAACCATTCTCCAGTTGGGGGACTGTAAAGGAACACCGGGGAGAGTTTTAGAATAGACCAGGTGGTCTCCTTGGGCTCCCAATTGTCCCTTTTAAAAAGGCATGCCCAGGGACTCAGCATTCTGTTGGCTGTGTTTGACCAAGGCCCACAGTTGAGGGAGAAAAGAAGATGCATAATGCTTGAGAAAATCTCAGTAAACTACATGTTGGGGTTGAACATTTCATCCTGAATATTTATACACACACACACACACACACATTTTTTCCTCCCTGATTATATTTTTAATAGCCAGTCAGGGGCCTTTTTAGTGCTGGGCACCCTTTTTGGGTATGCTGATGCAACCCCCAGAACATTTAAAAATTAATTTCACATAAAGTGCAGTGGACATGGAGTGATTTCTGGGGTGTCTTAGGAAGCCCGTGTTCCTATTGTAAACTTGCCTTGTTTGTCCCTATTTTCAGATAAAAGAGCATTTTCTGTATATTTCTGGCTATTTAAAAATGCAGAACATTTTTTTTTTCCCTTCCAAGTGACCTCTTATCAGAGGTTTCAATGGAACACACTTGAGAAAAAAAAAA
>NW_023223493.1:0-720 GCF_002007445.2 Ailuropoda melanoleuca | reverse complement strand
AGTAGGATGGGTAATGCAATGTACTTTTTCAAGGTCATAATTCTCCTAGACTCTCACCCTAAAATTCTACATTAATTTTAAGGTCATTAGAATTTTACTAATCAACTAGGAAGAAGTTATATAACTTTTCTTGCTTTCGTTTTCCTGTTCTTTCAACTCAGACTTTATGTAACTTCAGATAGATGAATTCTATCCATCTACAAAATTCTGAAACCTATAACCAAAATTTATAACTATCCATGTATAAAATGTTTAAGGTCAGGTACATCTGTGAACACAGACACAAACATACACAAAAACTTAAAACATAAGAATACATATATACATAATGCTCTGAAACACAGCTACTAAATTTCTACATTATCTTTTATATAAAGCTATGTATTTATGATGTTTGTTTTGCTTGTTTTTGTGGATGCACGTTAACATTTGTCTTAGATATTAAATGGCTAGTGGGAAAATACATTTGAAATGAGTGGGGATTAATTTAAACAATATGATTTGAGGACAATTTTAAAGAAGATGATACATTTTACTGATACAGCTAATTTTCCTTAATATCCATACAATATGAATCATATTATTTAAAAGAATGCTTTAACTTCATTTTTGAGAAATATATAAAAATTGAAAAATTACCTAAAGACAATTACCTGAAGGTAACGTGTTTCTCCTTTATGAGGCACTTGATAGCATTAGGGTCTTTATTTTTTTTTTTTT
>NW_023223492.1:0-11033 GCF_002007445.2 Ailuropoda melanoleuca | reverse complement strand
TCTAGAATTCCTTGGAGCCTTTAACAAGGTCACATGCAGTGACTATCCTGGAATAATACACTGGGTTTCTCTAACCTACCTGCCCCCGAACTCTTTGTGTGGAACATGTCACAGAATTTGTCAAAGGTGCCCAGAATATTTCTCTACAATAAACTTATTTCTCTTTGNCCAGAATATTTCTCTACAATAAACTTATTTCTCTTTGATCTAGCCCACCAAGAAACTTAATAAATGGCTGCTTTTCCCCTCCTGAAATGTATGTGTTCACAGTGGTCTGGATTAAGTAAGGTTCTTTCTACAGGTGAAAAAGGTGAAGAATAAAGAAGAAAATCCAAATATTTGTGTATTTGTAAAAACTGTATTTTTTGTATGTACTTGCTTTTTAAAAAACATTTTGGCAGTTAGATGAGTCAGCGAGTAAAATGGGTGGGGTGTTTTTCCTTGTTTTCGTCTCAATTAGGCATTATAGTAAAGCCAGTTGAAAATAAACCACTACCAAGATCAAGTTTCAGAGCAAATTTTTATTACCTTTAGAATCTCATACTAGCAGTAGCAAAGAAGCCCATATACATATTTTTAAATCAACTTTGGCAATTATGGTTTATCAAAGAACTATTTATTTTTAAAAGGTTTTGCGTGATGCAAAGTATGCAAAAATACGGAGTTAGAAGTCATGTGCAATAAAATTACATTAAATGTAATTTAAATGTCCTATAGGAAGAAAGCAGAATTTGCTAAAACTTGGCTTCTCTTATTTAACTGCTCTGTGGATTATAGAGTGCTCGCTGCCTCTGTCAGCAGTAAGATCCAAGGGGGGAAATGAGCAGGCACACCAAAATCATGTCCAATTATTTTTGAGACATAGAGACAGAAGACTGTAAAACAAATGAACAGTTTTAAAACTTTTTCACGTGTATATTCCTGCCCCGGCAGGACACGAGGTCCCAAGGAGCTCTTCAAGTTCCTGCTGAAGGAAAGGAAGAAAAGAAACTAGGTCATCCGATAGATGGTTAGAGCACCAGACCAGAAAATGTTGGCCTTTTACAGCCTGACCATTCAAACAATACTTATGACAATAGTGGCAAGACTGGGAGTTTCACCATTCAAAGTTCTGCTGAAGAAAACTCATGAATGAAAGATCCAGGGATCACTGAAGTGTGTGTACATTGGTTGTATCCGGATGGAATGCAAAAATCAAAAATGATCAGTGAGGCCCCATTCATAGTCACTGACACTAAATTGCCCCACAGTTGTACTTACACAATAAGTGAAGTTTTGCTGGGGCTCCGATCTGACTTAGGAAACTAGATACCACTCACTCTCACCAATTGTGTGTATTTCAAATTGGGACCAACTCCTAGAAAGCTGTCCAGCTGGAGGACATTCAGAATGAGATAGAAGGGGGACACCTGGGTGGCTCAGTCAGTTAAGCGTCTGTCTTCGGCTTGGGTCATGATCCCAGGGTCCTGGGATCAAGTCCCGCATCAGTCTCCTTGCTCAGTGGGGAGCCTGCTTCTCCCTCTGCCTGCTGCTCCCCCTGTTTGTGCTCTTTCTCTGGCAAATAAATAAATAAAATATTAAAAAAAAAAAAAGAATGAGATAGAAGGAACGCTATGGTTTAGAAACTGGAATCTTACTGCCCTTTCTATCTGGATCTTGTTATGTGACCTTAAGCAATTCTAAGCAAGTCAGTTTTACTCGTTTGTTTTTTTTTTTACCTCCTTTGTAGAAAGGAAAGGTTATACAAGACAGGTTGTAAGATTTCTTCTATTTCCCAAATTCTCTAGCACATGATTATTTAGAATCTTAACTGTCGATTTTTTGATCGAAAATGTTTATGGAAGTTTACATTTGAGGTTTGATTTCCTTCGCAGACAATGGAGTCAATGAATGGTGGAAAACTATTCTCCAGTTCATATCTGATGGATTTGGGAGGATGCATCACAGTGTTACGTTACTGTGCAGGGTGGGCTGACAAGATCCAAGGCCGCACCATACCCATCGGTGAGTAGCTGTGAGAAACCACCAAGGGGAGAGGGGTAGGCGTGAGGCAATCGCTGTAGAGGTGAACTACTCCAAGCTCTCCCTTCTAAAGATGACAAGGGAAAAGGCAGACTGATTTTGTCCTTGACTTTGAGACAATGCAGTTCTGAGCCTGGAAGTTTTACGAAGATTTATCAAATGGTTTCTTCAAGTTGTTTCAGCATCATCGTGCAAAGATACCACTACAGATATTTTAGAAAATATTCAAGTAAGAACTTTCTTATGCCCACAATCACTGAATCAGGGCAATTGTCTCTCTAACCGCCTGCACTTTTCAAAGTCGGCCTCGAATGATTTACTTTGTATTCCGATAGTGAAATGTACACCCTTTCTATAATGTAATTATTTAAGTGTCTTTCTGCGTGCCAGTGTGAGTCAGTTATGGTCATCTGTGCCTGGTCTCACTCAGTAGAGTTACAGTAGATTAATTCAACAAACCAATTCACATGGATTTATTTTAAGTAGCTTCAAAGCAAGATGAGACTATGTTTATAGCTCAGGGTAAGAATTTGTGAGACAAAACGTGTATGTATGTGTTTTAGTATTTTAGTAGAGAATGCTAATGGGAGAGGAATATTAAAAAAAAAAAAAAAGCTTAGGTTTGGAAAACATTATGGGTAGAATTTAATTCACAGAAACTTACTGGCTCTAGAACTGCCACATCCTCCAGGACTGGCCCTGATGGGCATTTTCAATCTCATTCAGGCATCCAGCAGGTTAAAAAAATAGCCAGGAATTAAAAGGGGAGAGTGAGAAAATGGTATTAAGAAGAAATGAGGCTATTCTAGAAATTCTTGCTTTACCCTTTGACAAAAATGAGAGAAANTTGACACAAATGGGAGAAACTATTTTAAGTACAAATAGACTTGATAAGGAGCTTTCTTGCTATGATAGCCAGGAAGCTTTTGTGGGAACTAGAACACAACGAAACAGAACAAAAAGCTCAGTGTAACCTCAGGATGCCCACGTCAAACTTTGAGGCATATGAGCCAATCAAATCCAGATGGTAAAACAATGTCTTTTATTTCTGGCATTTTCTTTTTTGTTATTGTAGGGAGCTATTTTTTAAGCTTACTCTTTTCTAATTTACTCTTTTTCTAATTTTGTTATTTTTACTTCAGAAAAATTGTACCATTACTGATAGAACTGTCAGAAACAGAACTCTAACAGATATTGTCTTAGCTACACACCTTGTCCCTTTTTTTCTTAAAAAAGTAAACTTTGAGAATGAGGATAACTTAGAAAATAGCTCTTCTCCAAGATGAGAGAACTAAATATCTTTCAGATATATTCCAGTTTTGCATCTTTGCCTTGACTGACATCAGTTTTATGGTTCCTCTCATTTCAAATGGCTATTGCAGGACTCGATTTTTTCATTTCAAAGTGGTTGGAGATGGGGGTTATTTTTATTTCTTTATTTGTTGTTTTTGTTTTCAGTTATTGTCTATACCTTCCTCTTACATCAACCCCAAAGACCATCCCATGAATGTCAAGCATATTTGTCCACAAATGATTGTGTGTTTTATTTTCTAGATGGAAACTTTTTTACTTACACAAGACATGAGCCTGTTGGTGTATGTGGCCAAATCATTCCTGTAAGTTGGTCTCCTATATCATTTTCAGGCTTGAAAAAAAAAATGAATTCTAATTCTATTTCACTTGGTAAAGAAGTGTTCTCCAGCACATAGGGATTCTTAGATATTTGCTAAATGTGGAGCAAATGGAGGCACTGATGAGCTTAGGTCTCCCTGTGACTGAACTCTTTGGATAGGAATGAGGTAGTCCAGAAATATATCTATATTGCCGGGTATCACTTGAGTGTGTTTTGATATTACAGCGTTGACCTATCTTAACCTTTTACTCTGTGGTTTGCTTTTAAAAAGCCGTGTTACATTCTCTTTTTAAGACCCATGCTTCCCATGTATGTAGCAAAGGAGCCATCGCTGGCTTCTCTGCTGCAGGACGCTATTTTAACAAAGTAGTATGGCCGACTATTCTCCAACACTTTTTACCCCTCACTGAGACTTCTCATCATGCAGAAGAGTAGCAACCAGGGTTTGAGTTCCAAATACATGTTTTAAATTAAAGTGGAAGAAACTGTTGGAGTATTGTATGGAATATAGCCTACCTTTAGTTGTATTTTTAAGCAGAATCATGAAGATTTTCTTTTCAACCCAACAAAAAGGAGACTATTTGTTGATTTCACCAACATATTCAAAGAAGCCAAATAAAAAGATGATAAAGTGTTCCGAAGCTTTTAGATGGGGTAGTGTCAATGACCTATCCTCTGCTCCAGTGAGATCCTCATTTTGAATGAAATTGCTCATTAGTTCAAAACTCTCAATAAAACTAATAAAAATTACACAATCCTGAATACTAGTAATGGCTAATATTTATTGCACGCCTGTGATGAACCCATCGCTCTGTTAAGCCCTTGGCCCACTTTCTTCAAGAATCCTCAGGATAACCTTTTGAAGTAGAGAGGATTTTTATCAGCATTTGCAGATGATGAAATCATGCATGGAGAGCATGTAACTTGTCTGAGCTCACCGGGCTGTTCAATGATTGAGCTGAGATTTGAACCCAGTTCTTAGCTACCAGACCCTAGACTGGTCTTTAGCAAAATATTTGTATTTAGCAAAATACTGCTATTACTACTATTACTACTACTACACACGCACNACTATTACTACACACACACACACACACACACATATAATTTTTATGATTGAAATATAGCTGACACACAATGTTATATTAGCTTCAGGTCACTGCTAAATATTATTTTTGGGTACATGGTTACAACAAATGATCTATAAGGAGGGAATAATAACACTTTTCAAAGATGTGCAGAAAACATACAATATGTTTAACAGTCAGGCTTGATTTTCAAACCATGCAGTAATTTTTTTTTCCTCCAGAAGACGAAGAACTCAAAATAATAGCACTTGATAAAATTTTATGGCTCTCTTCCACTTCTGTCTCATATCGAGTTTATTTGGAGCTTTCCAACATTTATGAATTGCTTTTAAAATGAACTTAATTTGAAGACAGCAGTTGATGACACGAAACTACCACAATTATTATTTCACATCTATAGGTAGTGAGTAATGTACACGTTAGATTAGCAAATGCGGCTTTTGGCAATACGAAGAATCTATTGTTCTCTGTTGCTTTCTAGTGGAATTTCCCGCTGGTCATGCTCATTTGGAAGATAGGGCCTGCCCTTACCTGTGGAAATACAGTGGTTGTAAAGCCTGCAGAGCAAACTCCTCTCACTGCTCTTCATGTGGCATCTTTAATCCAAGAGGTGAGTTTCCCAAATCAAAATATGCACAAGAACTCAGGAGCCCTCCCTTACACTATGATGGCCTCATAGTGTACCGTAAAGCACCTGCCAATGGTTCCTGCCAGATGCGGACACATCAGATCTGGCCTCCAGCTGAGATATCCAGGAGTCAGCCCAAATGAACCTCCGCCCAAATGGAGACAAGAAGCCAGACTCAGAGGCTTAGTGTCAAAGTCACCTTATGATCACTTTTATTTTTGTTTCCTGAGCTTAACTCATGATTGCAAATTCACATTGAAATGGCTGTATCTTTCCTTCGAATGTTGAAATGAATATTGGTTTCTTTTTTTTTTTTTTAAAGATTTTATTTATTTATTTGACAGAGATAGAGACAGCCAGCGAGAGAGGGAACACAAGCAGGGGGAGTGGGAGAGGAAGAAGCAGGCTCATAGCAGAGGAGCCTGATGCGGGGCTCGATCCCATAACGCCAGGATCACGCCCTGAGCCGAAGGCAGACGCTTAACCGCTGTGCCACCCAGGTGCCCCTGAATATTGGTTTCTAACTGGCACTAACAGCCTGGAGGTTCTGCAAATTTTTTTAACTTTTTTTAACCTTTTTAAAATTTTTATTCCCTTGGCACTTTGGAGGCCTCTGTGTCAATATGCTTCTTTGTAATATTGGACCACATAATTTTTAAACATATGTATCCATGAGGGGACATGTTTCTATTCTGTTTTCCATTGTGGTTTCCTCTGCATTTACCTTCTTGCTCAGAAACCGGCCAAAAAAGAAAGGGGGGAGGGGGACACATGAAATTTATTTTCATCAACCATCCAGATTGTGTTACTGTCTTTTTTCTTGCAATGTCTTGCCCTTTGTCCTTCAGATCTTTCCAGAACTTAAAAACCAGTCTTTAGTTACTAGAAACATAAATTTAAGAAGTCTGAACCTAAATCTTCAAACTATTCTTCACTTTAAATTAAAAAGGGGGGGGCAAAAGAGATGTCAAAATGGGGCATTTTGATGTCAATAACATGAATTTTAATGTGCCCATCTCAGGTACACACTGTTTTCTACCTGATCATTCTTTAACCAGGAATGAAATCAATCTGTGAAGCTTAGTCACACACAGGGGGACCGTTCTTATCTAATGTTTCACTGATGAAATTTTGCCAGTAGGAATTTGTAACCCAGTTGGTATGCCCCAAACAATCATTAGCTAGAAACTAAAAATGCAAGATCCTTTTAGCTTCTTAGTTTTGGCGATAGGATAATAATTGCATTGTTTTCCTTCTATGTGAGTAATTTACCAAGCTCTTTTCCACACACTATCTTTTTGAGTTACTATTATGAAATTTGAGGCAGCCATCACTGGGGCAATGATCCAGAAAAGTCAAACATGGACTCCCCCCCAACCCCGATGAGAAACACTTCCCCAGTAATATAACTCTGCAGGTTATTTTAAGTGGGCTAAGAAATGAAATAATAATAATAATAATAATAATAATACCACTTAAATGAATCTCTCTTGGTAGAGAAATTCATAAGCTTAGCATCGAGAGGGAGCTTTGATCCCAGACTCTCCTCTTTTTATCACAGAATTAAATTCTCAGTTCTGTCATAACGATTTTACTTTTTATCCTCAGGCAGGTTTCCCTCCCGGAGTAGTGAACGTTGTCCCTGGTTACGGGCCTACTGCTGGGGCGGCCATTTCTTCCCACATGGATATAGACAAAGTGGCCTTCACGGGATCTACAGAGGTAATAGCACTTACGCAGGCCAGTCATGCAGAATGTCTGCATCTCCAGGTGTCAGAAACATGTTCTGTGTCACTGTTTTTAGGCCAACGTTTCTCTAAAACAAAAGTTCTTTTTAATGATTTGTTCCTTATTCAAGCCTTCGCACATGTTTATAGAACATAAGCAGCCGTGCTTGAGATGAAGCCCGGTACCTGTCATGCACTCGGCCTGCAGGAAACTGTGTTCAGTGTGTTCATTACTTTCCCTGACAAGAAATACAGCCGATGAGACCCTGTCATGTGATGAGTATGGTTTATGATAGAAAATCTAAAGCAGGCCACAGTGATTTGTAGGAATGAATGTAATTGCACCCTGTACCTTATGGAAATTGAAGAGCAGAGCATCACCTTTAGCTCCTTATTTGGGGCTCTCTCTGTCCTGATCATTCTGAAAGGGAGCCAGGGCCTCAGCTTCCTGAGTGTTACTGCTGGCTTAGCCTAACTTTTATGCCTCTCCAGCTCCAGCGTGACTTTCCAGAAGGTTAAAGAACATGGTCTCAGCCATGGACACTGCAAGAAGAGGCAGGAAGGGGAGAAAGAGGGAACCTGCCTGGAAAGTGTAGTTTGAGAGAATGGATTCCCATCTATTGAGATGATTTTCTATTGCAAGCAAACAGAAAGTGGTAAAATCATACTGTGTCAAGCAAAAAACAATATGAGTCCTCCTATTGGGTGATGCGACATTGTGAAATGTTCAGTGCAAACCTCTTACTGGTATACAGTATAAAGGATGAAGAATGAGAAGAGCCCCTTCTTATAAAGCTGCGGTTACACATGAGCTACAAGACAGGATGTGATAAGATACTGAGACCTGTACAAACCGCTGTAGGAGCATTCACAGGAAGGAATGACAGTGTCTACATAGGTGGGACAACCTGCTCTGAATTTTGAAGAGAGGTTATGTTTTTCACTCCCCGGAGACTGAGAAGCAAGAAGAACATTCTAGATAACAAGGAGAGGCTAATTTGATTATTTCCTATTCCTAATTAGCCACTCCAATATAAAGAAACACTTACATAGAGAACTAAAATGGTGGAAAATCAAATTTTATTTTTCTTGATCTTTTTAAAACTAAGTAAATACAAAAATACTTTATGTTGCATAGCCATAAACAGAAAAGGTTGACATTCTACAAACCCCTTATTGAGGTAGGGGAAAGCGAATCCTGCATTCAGGATTCTATGGACAAAACAACTGGGAATGAGATGTGGCAATAAATTTTAAAAAAATGGTGAAGTCACAGATCAAAATCATAGCAGAGGAGATAAAGGCAGGAAGGTACAAATTCCCCAACCTAGCATTCTAGACCTCCATGCACATTTCCTGCCCTAGGTCCCATGCCCATTCGTTCTCTAATTCATCTGATCCCATCTCTAGAATCACTGCCTATTTGTCTTGTCCCATCCCTGGGCCCCTACAGGGCTTTGGGGCACGTTACCTGCTAAAAATAGAAAAATTTTGAGATTAAAAGGCTAGGAAACATCTGGGTTCAAATTTGACTCTACCCCTTTAAGTGGTGTGTCTTCCAAATGTGAAGTATCATTGCTACATTTGTATTTCTCATTTGTAAATGAGAATAATAATATGTACTTTATTGGACAGAATACAATCGAATGAGCTAATGAGTAGTAAAATACTGAGCACCCTATGGGTTACTCAAATGTATCTTTTCATTCCTCCAGGCTTTTGCTCACTCCTGGCCACACCTACTATAATATGACTTCCACTACCGGCTACCTCTATGGCTTTCTCTGTAGCCCCAGGGGCATCCTGAGTTTTAAGCCACCCCCTCATCTGTGTTCCCCATTGTCCATGATCTTTAAGTATGAGAGCCCTTGCCCATTGCTTTGTCATGTATCTCTCTCCTTTGCTGACCATCCTCAGAGACTATCGTATTCATTGTTATCTGTAAAAACCAGCACAGTACCTACTTCTGAATAAGTATTAAATAATTAAGTGTAACTAAGATGATTTTAGAGGCCACACAGAAAAATCAGTCTTTCTGGGCTCTCTTTTAGCTTCAGGTTTGTTTCTTGGCAGATAGTAGGAAACTTGCCAAGTGCCATGAAAGAGGCAAACAATGGATTCTATCTTTTGTGGTCATGGGAGCAATGACTCTCTTTCTAAAAGTGCTTCTGGCAAGGTAAGAATTTTAATGTCCCATTAGATTCATTTAAAATGGAATAAAACAAAACAAAAAACAGAATCCAGTGCACACTGTGCAGGCTGTGGTAAATTAGACCATTTTGATGAGCACGTGCTACTTCTGCCGCACATGACAGTGTCACAACATCGTGGAATATACTGCTTACCATAGTCTCGAAGGTTCTTAGTATTCTTCATGGCAGACCTCTTTAAGAAAAATTTTTTCCCAAGTAAGGGAACAAAATCATGGGACCAAAATTGATGTTTCCTTGTGTTGGCTTTAACTAGACATTTGGGAAAAGTCAAACAAACCTTTTATTTGCCATCAAAACTTGTAGTAAGCAAAAGTGTAACCTTCCTCCCTTACTCATACTTCTGGCCACTATTCATTCTATTTCTTAATCTCTAACTTTTAGAAAAATATCTCTGATCTGATTCCCTTCCCCAAGTCAAAAATTAACTACTTTAATAAAGTTTCTCCAGTAAATATTCCTAAGCTAAAAAAATGCAGAAAGAATTTGGAGAATTTGAAGGAGGAAAAGAAAAGAATATTATGTAAGAAATAAAAAATTCTTAATCTTCTTAAATGAGAATTTAATAAGTATATTATGGAAGGAAAATGGTACAACAAGAAAAATTTCAGACAGCATTTCCCCACGGCAAATCTACTTTCAGTTACTTTTTATTAACCTATATTAAGGGATTTGATTTAGTGCATGACATCTTTAAATAAGGTAAAAACATTGGCAGATTAATTATTGCTCTGCTCTGTAACGCACGGTAGCAGTCATTTCAATAACCACATAAAATTCAAACATGGGCTCAGGAAGCATCTCCTTGTCTTTTGTTCAGTTGGGATAGAGACTTTTATTAAAATCTGATGTGTCATATAGGGGGGGAAAAAAACCCCAGAAGCAAGATAAAATGAATCATCTTTCAAAAAGAATAGCAAGATCATTTAGTACATTAGGACTTCAATAAAAATACAAAAGAGGAAATAGTTACAAAGCTGATCAGGTTTTAGAGATGGAAAAATAAAACAACTACAGAAAATAATCTTGATGGGACGTGATCCACAAAGGAAAAAATGAAAACAATGGCTTTCTCTGAAGAGGGCCAACTAGCATTAAAGAAGAAACCAGAACAGTAGGACTCCAGCCCACTGAAGCAGCAGCACAGAGCACAGATCCAGTTTCTTTTTTCTAGCTCCATGGTTCAAAGGTGTGGAGGGAGAGAGGAAGTGGGAATGGAGGAGGGAGGTGGGGGGAGAGAGAGACCTGGCAATCACCCATAGTTAAACAAACCTGCGCTGTGACAGAGAATGCTGAGAAGTATGCAATGATAGGACTTTATCACTGACACCACGGGCGTGATCTCTCTTTGGGAAATTGATGTGTTTACAAATAATGCAATCCAAGGGAGACTCTGGAACAGTCCTCATGAGGGTTCTATGCGGGGGTCATAAGAGGAAGAGGTTGCGTCTGCCTAGAGTCAACAGAGCAAGCTTCATAGAAGAGTTTAGATATCAGCTGGACCTCAACGAAGGGTGGGATTGGGGGGCGGCCCAGGTTCAGGTGGACATATAATGAGAAACAGAGACGAGGGTTAGGGGATAGTAAATATGCCAGTTTGGGGAGAGTTCTCTGGATTTCAGTAGAGGGATGGAAAGTCAAGTAGGTAAGTGACGGTTGGATCGTGATATGTCCAGATCATCCCTAGAAAGATGAAGTTTTTTGTTTTTTGAAATGTGTGGTTCT
>NW_023223491.1:0-720 GCF_002007445.2 Ailuropoda melanoleuca | reverse complement strand
GTATAACTTCTGACTCCCCGAGAACTAATAGCCTACTATTGACTGGAAACCTTACGGATAACATGGTCAATTCACACGTTCGTATGTTACATATGGTATATGCTGTATTTTTACAATGAAAGACAGTGTTAAGAAAATTATGAGGAGAAAATACACTTATAGCACCGTATTTATGGGGAAAAGCTCCATGTATAAGCGGACCTGTGCAGTGCAAACCTGTGTTGTTCAAGGGTCCCCTGTACTTGGTGGCATGCAGAGGCCTTCAGCCACGTGACTCTGTAAACATTCAGGGCTTTCACACCTCCCCTCCTTCCTACAGCTTCCCTGGCATCCTACTGGTTTTGTGGGTTGGCACAATTCTCCTCCCTCAAGGCTTGGTTCAGGTTACTCTTCCTCAGCTCAACTTTTCTTGACCTTTTGTCTTTCTCAGAAGCAAGCACTTTTCACCTTCCCATGGGGCCTTGAAATCTACCACTCATATTTTATGGTAACTTCTCTCTCCATTACCAGTCTGTAGGGCAGGGGCCTGCACTTATCCCACCTCCCCAGTGCTCTGCTTATGGTCTAGCCATTCAAGCAGACAGTAATCTCAAGAGTTGGAGTTTTAGAAGGACACAGGTGTTCTAACGCCCGGTGTTTCTGTAGGCCCGCGTGGTTGGGCCTTGGGGCAGTTCTGTGACGCGCACGGTGAACGGGCCAGTGCAGTTCCTAAACATGGGA
>NW_023223490.1:0-720 GCF_002007445.2 Ailuropoda melanoleuca | reverse complement strand
GCTTAGATTTTAAGGGGTGGGGGGAGGCAGTAAGACAGATAAACAAGGTAGTAAGATAAACGTAGATAAATAGTAATAGATATACTCTAATAGCTTTAAGATAGTTAAGATCCCTGAATACTATGAAATGAGGTGGTAACTTGACAGGTTGAGAAGGGGCATCACTTTAGATAAGGTGATTAGGGAGAGCCTTTCTTCAGAGATGACAGACACAGATCTGGGAATAGCATGTTCGAAGCAGGTTTGAGGTCTGCTGTCTAAATAGGTGACAGCCACTATAAACCCTGGAGAGCAAGGGTTAGGAATTTTGTTCCCAGTGAAATGGAAAGCCACTGGAGGGTTTCATGCAGGAGGGTTACAGTTGTATTTTGATTTGACCAATAATGATGTTACATGTATGTGGTTTAAGGGGGTCAAGAATGGCAGCAAGGAGAAAATTTGGGGACAGTGTGACACTTGTAGATATGACAGTGACTTGGACTAGTGTCCTCTGGCCAAATATCAAGGCCCGCAAGTATTAGTATGTGGTATTCTAACAGTTACCAATGCATATTTCTGGAGCTTTAAAGATTTTTGAGAAAGACTTACTTTGCTTTATGTTATGTCTTCAGGAAATATTTGTTGAACATCTACTTTGTGCTGGCATCATGGTCCTTTTTAGTCACTTTTAAAAGATTTAGGAATACCACAACTGGCAATTTTTGATCATAAAAAGAACAT
>NW_023223489.1:3395-3620 GCF_002007445.2 Ailuropoda melanoleuca | reverse complement strand
ATGTGGCACTCTCGTCAGTCTTCCGTGAACACTTTCCCTCATGTTTCCCTATTCACGAAGGATGATGATAGGACTAAGACGGCAACTGCACTGTGTTGTTTCTGACAGTAATGATTTAGGCATTTTCGTTACATTGCCACCAGCATTTTTGATAGGATTTACCCATGAAGCAAACATTGCATTGGAGGCTGGTTTCGCCAAATTTTGTTTCTCAGTGCTGTGCTG
>NW_023223489.1:0-3198 GCF_002007445.2 Ailuropoda melanoleuca | reverse complement strand
TTCTTTAATACCAATAAGAAGGGCGCTGAGTCCTCGAAATTCTTGAACTTTTTCATTTAGACTCCCTTATTTAAGTGAGATGATGTTCGTTGATATTTCCCTGGATTGTGTGGTGTCTCAGAGACCACTATGTGGCACTCTCGTCAGGCTTCCGTGAACACTTTCCCTCATGTTTCCCTATTCACGAAGGATGATGATAGTGCTAAGACGGCCACTGCACAGTGTTGTTCCTGACAGAAATGTTTTAGGCATTTTCATTCCATTGCCACCAACAGTTTTGATAAGATTTACCTATGATGCAAAAATTGCATTGGAGGCTGGTTTGGACAAATTTTGTTCTTCAGTGCTGTGTTCATCGTGTTTCACTCACGGTAACAAAGCACCTTGATTTTTGTTCAACGTACTATAACGCCGATGTGACTTCAAGGGCTTTATCTTCGTTCTTTGTTTCTTGGTCCTAAGTGCTGGATGCTTCCAAGGCACATTTACCCAATGGGGAATCTGGGTCCCAAGGAAATGCGGATGTTAGCTGGAGGTGTTATCCTGGACGCTCTTCTTTAATACCAATAAGAAGGGCGCTGAGTCCTCGAAATTCTTGAACTTTTTCATTTATACTCCCTTATTTAAGTTAGATGATGTTCGTTGATGTTTCCCTGGATTGTGTGGTGTCTCAGAGACCACTATGTGGCACTCTCGTCAGGCTTCCGTGAACACTTTCCCTCATGTTTCCCTATTCACGAAGGATGATGATAGTGCTAAGACGGCCACTGCACAGTGTTGTTTCTGACAGAAATGGTTTAGGCATTTTCGTTCCATTGCCACCAGCAGTTTTAATGGGATTTACCCATGAAGCAAACATTGCATTGGAGGCTGGTTTGGCCAAATTTTGTTTCTCAGTGCTGTGCTGATCGTGTTTCACTCACGGAAACAAAGCACCTTGATTTATGTTCCACGTTCTATAAGGCCGATGAGATTCAAGGGCTTTATTCTTCGCACTTTGTTTCTTGGTTCTAAGTGCTGGATCCTTCCCAGGCCCATACACCCAATGTGGAATCAGAGTCCCTGGTGAAAAGTCTGATGTTAGCTGGAGGTGTGTTTCCTTGATGCTCTGCTTTAATACCAAGATGAAGGGCGCTGATTCCTCAAAAATCCTGAACATTTTCATTCATGCTCCCTTTCTCATGAGAGATGATGTTCGTTGATATTTCCGTGGATTGTGTGGTGTCTCAGAGGCCACTATGTGGCACTCTCGTCAGGCTTCCGTGAACACTTTCCCTCATGTTTCCATATTCACAAAGGACGATGATAGTGCTATGAAGGCCACTGCACAGTGTTGTTTCCGACAGAAATAATTGAGGTATTTTCGTTCCATTGCCACCAGCAGTTTTAATGGGATTTACCCATGAAGCAAACATTGCATTGGAGGCTGGTTTGGCCAAATTTTGTTTCTCCGTGCTGTGCTGATCGTGTTTCACTCACGGTAACAAAGCACCTTGATTTTTGTTCCACGTTCTATAAGGCCAATGTGACTTCAAGGGCTTTATCTTCGCACTTTGTTTCTTGGTTCTAAGTGCTGGATGCTTCCAAGGCACATTTACCCAATGGGGAATCTGGGTCCCAAGGAAATGCGGATGTTAGCTGGAGGTGTTATCCTGGACGCTCTTCTTTAATACCAATAAGAAGGGCGCTGAGTCCTCGAAATTCTTGAACGTTTTCATTTAGACTCCCTTATTTAAGTGAGATGATGTTCGTTGATATTTCCCTGGATTGTGTGGTGTCTCAGAGACCACTATGTGGCACTCTCGTCAGGCTTCCGTGAACACTTTCCCTCATGTTTCCCTATTCACGAAGGATGATGATAGTGCTAGGACGGCCACTGCACAGTGTTGTTTCTGACAGAAATGATTTACGCATTTTCCTTCCATTGTCACCAGCAGTTTTGATGGGATTTACCCATGAAGCAAACATTGCATTGGACGCTGGTTTGGCCAAATTCTATTTCTCAGTGCTGTGCTGATCGTGTTTCACTCACGGTAAAAAAGCACCTTGATTTTTGTTCCACGTTTTGTAAGGCCGATGTGACTCAAGGGCTTTATCTTCGCTCTTTGTTCTATTGGTTCTAAGTGCTGGATGCTTCCAAGGCACATTTACCCAATGGGGAATCTGGGTCCCAAGGAAATGCGGATGTTAGCTGGAGGTGTTATCCTGGACGCTCTTCTTTAATACCAATAAGAAGGGCGCTGAGTCCTCGAAATTCTTGAACGTTTTCATTTAGACTCCCTTATTTAAGTGAGATGATGTTCGTTGATATTTCCCTGGATTGTGTGGTGTCTCAGAGACCACTATGTGGCACTCTCGTCAGGCTTCCGTGAACACTTTCCCTCATGTTTCCCTATTCACGAAGGATGATGATAGTGCTAAGACGGCCACTGCACAGTGTTGTTACTGACAGAAATGGTTTAGGCATTTTCGTTCCATTGCCACCAGCAGTTTTGATAAGATTTACCTATGAAGCAAACATTGCATTGGAGGCTGGTTTTGCCAAATTTTGTTTCTCAGTGCTGTGCTGATCGTGTTTCAGTCACGGTAACAAAGCACCTTGATTTTTGTTCCATGTTCTATAAGGCCGATGTGACTTCAAGGGCTTTATCTTCGCACTTTGTTCTTGGTTCTAAGTGCTGAATGCTTCCAAGGCACATTCACCCAATGGGGAATCTGGTTCCCAACGGAAACTCGGATGATAGCTGAAAATGTTATCCTGGACGCTCTTCTTTAATACCAATAAGAAAGGCGCTGAGTCCTCGAAATTCTTGAGCTTTTCATTTATACTCCCTTATTTAAGTGAGATGATGTTCGTTGATATTTCCCTGGAATGTGTGGTGTCTCTGAGACCACTATGTGGCACTCTCGACAGGCTTCCATGAACACTTTCCCTCATGTTTCCCTATTCAGAAATGATGATGATAGTGCTATGAAGGCCACTGCACAGTGTTTTTTCTGACAGAAATGTTTGAGGTAATTTTGTTCCATTGCAAATAGCAGTTTTGATGGGATTTACCCGGAAGCAAACACTGCATTGGAGGCTGGTTTGGCCAAATTCTTTTTCTTAGTGCTGTGCTGATCTTGATTCACTCACGGTAACAAAGCACCTTGATTTTTGTTCCACGTTCTATAAGGCCGATGTGATTTCAAGGGCTT
>NW_023223488.1:0-720 GCF_002007445.2 Ailuropoda melanoleuca | reverse complement strand
GCCAAGTGGGGGGGGGGGCAGGTATACCGCGTTTCCTTGGGTGGAAAACTCAGCTGGAAACTCCACAAGAGAACAGCTAACTCCGTATGGCCAGGGTGCTGCATTTGGAAACCATACACATTTTTTTAAATCTATAATTATGTGGCACATACCTAATTAAAATGGACTATAATTGTTGAAATATTTTATTGAAGTCATTTTTTTTTTCCAAACGACAGGTTTAACAGATGATAAAACTTGTCTTGTGGTTAACCGGGGCTGCCAAGAACCCGGGGCAGAGTACAGGGGTGGGGCCGTCCGACGGCGGACAGTCAACCCCATCTGAATGCCAGCATTCTTTGCTAAGCACTCCTTCTGAAGGCTTCTCTCGGGCCCCATGCCAAGCGCTCGGGACGGAGACAAATAGCCTGGGTGGGTGTTTTGTGCGCAAAGATGACTGAGGTTTGCTTGAGCGCCACGGAGATCCTTTGAAATTGTGCTCCCGGGGAGCGAGGGCAGCTAAGATCAGAGGGAACTGTTTATTCAAAAGCACAAGGAGGGGAATGTGATCTCTACCCCACTGGCAAGCAGCACCCTCCTCCAAAAATCCCAGTGACCAACGCGTAACAGACCTCGGCGGCTGGGGGGCAGCTGTGTCCTCACTTCCTTCAGGGAAGGGTGATGCTTCTCAGATAATGCCTCCGAGAGCAGCTGCAGGGGCTGACTGTCTCCCAGGTGCTC
>NW_023223486.1:0-720 GCF_002007445.2 Ailuropoda melanoleuca | reverse complement strand
GGGTGGTTCGGTGCATCAAGCTTGGCTCCCCAGGGTGTGGTGCAAGGCGAAGAAGAACAGGAAATGGATCTAGGGGCAGAGAGAATAACTGGCACGTGCCCAGAAGAGTAGAGAGCATGGTGTCACGAACCCCCTGTACCCATCACACACCTTGCACGACTATCAGCATCCCCCAGTGTTATTCCATCTATATCTTGTATATCTTATTTTATCTATATTGCTTGTATCTTATATCATCTATATCTCTAGCTCCTATTTTTTCTGGAGTATTCTATAGCAAATCCCAGGAATAAATACCATTCACTCAAGAATAGTTCGGTATGCCCCTGTAATAGATAAAAACATGCTTTGTAAGCACGACGATGCTTTATCATACCTAATAAAAATGTTTAAAAATTCCTTAACAACATCAGCTCCTCCTAGTCTAGACTCAAATTTCCCCATTGTCTCAAAAATGTCTTTTAATGGTTGGTATGTTCTAAGCAGGAGCCATAATTCATACATACAGAACCTTAACTCGTTGGAAGACTTGGGTTATTTGTCCTGTTCTAGAACTTCTCACGTTCTGGGTTCTCCTGACACGTCACCGTGTTGTCATTTAACCTGTTCCCATGTTCCACGGAACTTCCTGGAAACTGTTCAATGGAAAGGTTTGATTAGGTTCAGGCTCAGTTTTCATGGGCGGTGCCTTCTGCTGCATGACATTATAAGCAGAGGATA
>NW_023223485.1:0-720 GCF_002007445.2 Ailuropoda melanoleuca | reverse complement strand
TCACCCTCATTTTCACGATGGATCTGCATTCTTCATAGCACATCAAACAGGCTTGAAAGGTACTTGTTCTTTCTTTTCATAGACAGTCACCAATGCCAGTCTGCCGAAACAGAGCTTCCCAGCCTTCACACTCGCGATGACTCCCACATTTTATTGGCTCTTGGAGCTGCTAGAGCCCAGGCCTATCGACTTCTACTTTCAGTAGACCCAATATTTATGCTAATGGGATGGACAAATACAATTTTCAGTGGGCACCATGAAAGTAAAAAGGTTGAAAGTTTGAGAAGCACTGGGACAACCAGATGACCAGATGATGCATTCCTGGTCTTTACTCAAACAGCCCATAATTATATAGAGAAATTCAGAGAGAGTTTAAGAGGATGATAATCTATTTTAAACAACCATGTCTCTTTTAAAGTGCAAACTCCTACATGATTGTGTTTAAGAGGTTGATATAAATAGTAAAACTAGAATATTCCATAGTAAGTCAGACTAGCCCTAGAAATGCCTCATGGCTACAGTTTTTATTAATGTAGAATAGATTTCTAAGATAACTTTGTAAAGATACTGCATATTAGTACCTAATATTTTATAAAGGTCTTCAGTGTCTCACATTCCTTTCACCAAGTATGACAACATGCTGGGGGATGAAGTGGAAGGATAGACAAAGTCTTCTGAAACTCCTCTTGGAAGCCACCCCTTGCAGGTAAGTTCAGTGTA
>NW_023223484.1:0-720 GCF_002007445.2 Ailuropoda melanoleuca | reverse complement strand
TCTAGGAGGTCTCCAATGAATATGTATGATAGGAAGGGAGGGCAGACAGAAAGAAAAAGCAAGGGAGAAAATTTGCTCCAAGAGAAAGTAGAGTAACTATGTCTCTATAGATGCACACATTATCTCTAGACAATATGGTGTAAGTTTGAAGTCCTAGATCCCGTCCCTGGCTCCAGCATTCACTGGGTAACTCTAGACAAACCCCTGGAGTCCTTTACTGCTTCAGAATTGACATCCAGGAAAAGAGAAACTTGATATAAATGATCTGAAGTCCCTATGATTCTCAATATTTGATGATTCACAAGAAGTTCAAGATAATTTTTATAGGCTAATTTTAAGCACAGTGCAGGAGACAATTCTTGGTTTTGGCTGGCCTATTTACCTTGGAATAGGACCTTGATTTTTGGGTGGGACACCATGCAATTTCTACAGGCTAACCTTACTGCCTAGCTCTGGTTGTGAGTACATGGACCACATCTAGTTAATCAGGGGGTTCCATCTCTCAAGTGTATTGATTGGGTCTTTTACGGGTATGATACCCAAGACACAACAAGACTTAATTCTAGGACTTGAGAGTAAACCATCAGGAAAAGCTCTCATTCCACCAGGCTTATAAGCTACAAGATAATATATGTCTGCAGCTGCCAGGGAGTCCCATGTGTAGAGAGCTTGCCTATGAAGGGAACAGCAGATAGAGAAGCAAGGCCAAGAGACAGGAAG
>NW_023223483.1:0-720 GCF_002007445.2 Ailuropoda melanoleuca | reverse complement strand
TGCATGTCAAATGCTTTTTCTGTTTCTATTGAGATATTCATATGATTTTTATCTTTCATTCTATTAATGTGTTGTGTCAAACAGTGATTGATTTGCATATGTTGAACCATCCTTGCACCCCCTGGACAAATCCCAGTTGATCATGGTATATTGTCCTTTAAGACGCTGAATTCAGTCTGTTAATACTTAAAGAGAATTTTTTCATCTATATTCATGGGGGACACTAGTATATAATTTTCTTTTCTTGTACTCTTTTTATTTGGTTTTGGTATCATGGTGATACTGGCCTCTTAAAATGTGTTTGTGTGTATTCCTCTTCTGTTGATATTTTTGGAAAAGTTTAAGAAGTATAGGTGTTAATTCTCTTATGGCAGGTCTAGTAGTGAGGAACTCATTTAGCTTTTCTTTGTTTGGAAAAGTCTCTATCTCTCCTTTATTTCTGAAGGACAGCTTTTCCAACTAAAGCATTCTTGCCTGACAGGTTTTTTCCTAAGTGGAGATGTTTTGACCTGGAAGTTTCATTGAAGAGAGGTGACCGTGATCTTGCCGCCCTAGGCCAGAGTTTTCTGCACAGCCATGTTTCCTCTGACCCTCTAAGGAGGCATGGAAATCTGCCAGGGAACAAAGCCACACAGACAACCACCTCACGTTAAACCCAACCCCCTGACAAGTGGTGGTGAAAGGCCAACCAGGCAAAGAAGCCTGAACAGCTGAGCAGCA
>NW_023223482.1:0-720 GCF_002007445.2 Ailuropoda melanoleuca | reverse complement strand
CCCCTTGCTGCTTATTTTTGAACTGCTTTACACCTTTTCCCCCAGGTCTTGTGGCAATTTTTCAAAGTTCTTAGATGTGATTTTAGGTCCACCTTCCTTGACAACTTTCCTTGGAAATGTCTTTAACGAACCAGAATCATTGTTTTTATGAAATCTGGTTTTTTTCTTGTGATGTCTTTGCACCTTTTCCTGTGATTTTTTTTCCCCTTTAACTTCCATTATAGCAGTTCACACAAGTGGGGCCCAGGCCTGTGTACATACTATTTTTATAAAGTTGTTACTCAGTTTTAATTGATGCATTTTTGTATTTCATCTTCCCTTTTCAACCACCACAGCGGCAAGTACTAAATTGTTTCCCCTCCATGAGGGATTCTGTCATGGGCAAATGTGTTCATTCTGAAATAAGAAATGAGATGTGTTATCTCATGGCCTTGATAAGGCCAAGAAAGACATTGCTATGATTTTGAATGATTTATATAAGATCTCAAATAGCATTTCTTAATTGAACAAACATGATATTTATTGAGAGGTTTAGATACCATGGTCTTTTGAAAGAGCTGAACTTAGGTGTAAAACAACTTGACCACTAAAAGTCTGACTACTCCGGGCGCTTGGGTAGCGCAGTTGTTAGGTGTCTGCCTTCGGCTCAGGGTGTGATCCCGGCGTTCTGGGATCGAGTCCCACATGGGGCTGCTCCGCTGGGAGCCTGCTTCTTCCTCT
>NW_023223481.1:0-733 GCF_002007445.2 Ailuropoda melanoleuca | reverse complement strand
CAGGTGTGGGGACAGACAGGTGCAACTGCCAGCCCCGGGGATCCGGGGTCGGCAGTGCTGGGAGGCCAGTCTCGGCCGGAGCCTCCCTGTGAAATGGGGGCTCTTGTTCCCCCCTAGTTGCTCTGCGAACTCACAACCCTAGTTATTCTGGTCTGTGTAGGGCTTCAGCCTGCCTCCCTGCTCACAGATTAATGGAAGCCTCTCGAGGGGTTCAGTCTCTCTAGTCCTCGGAAATGGCTACGGTTTTCTAAATTTGACTCTACCACTCTCCTCCTCCTCCGTGTGCTGCTTACCTCAGGAAACAGGACTTTCTCTAGACTGCTGCCAGTTTGTGAGAAGACGCGGGTCACAAAGGGCACAGAGGAGGGTGATTTGGACCAAGGATGAAAAGTATTTTGGGTACATGTTCGAAGTTTCCCAAATGTTCAATTGTACCCTGAGAAAACAAATGAAGTGGGAAAAAAAATGAAAGCAAAACTATGTACTGCCCTTTGGGTCCAATCGTATAGAAATACTTCTCCTCTTTGTCCCGCTCCCCCGCTCCCGCACAGCTGTTGTGCCTGCACCTGTCACGCAGACTGATTGGGCTCCCCTGCTGAGACACCTGCCCCCCCAGCGGGACCAGGAGTGCTGGTCCTACTCATCTCTCCCACCTGTGTCCGTCAGGTGCCTGAGCTCACTGCGGTCACGGTCTTGGTTAATGAGTGAATTCCTCCCCACCAAGGCCGTGGAC
>NW_023223480.1:0-720 GCF_002007445.2 Ailuropoda melanoleuca | reverse complement strand
CACCTCCTCCTCTCCTTAGAGCCACACAGAAAATCCTGCAAAAGAATCTCTTTTCTGGAAGCAGCAATTTATCCTTGAGAGCCCCAGGGATAAAGACAGCCCCGGCTACCCGCCCACATCTGCCCCAAACTGAGCAGGAGGGAGGCCGACTTGCATTTCTTCTCAAGCCCCGAGGCTGAAGACGGAAGCCGGCTCCTGGCTGTGGGTGCTCATCCAGGGAAAAGAAAGCATCTGTGGGAAAGCATCTCCACACTCAACCCAGTTCCCGCTAAATGAAAAATAATCCCCTTCTACAAGAGCAGCACGGTCACTCGTATCCACGAACAGGAACAAGATAAAACAAGGTGGAGAGACTAAAAGCCCCATTAGGTCCCAGGACACGCAAACTGAGATTCCACAACCGTTATTAACATCCCTTAAGGGGGGTTGGGACTCCTTGAAATCTAAGGGATGATTCCTAAAACACAAAGGACCTCAACCCTCTGCCTCTGGAAACAGCTCTTTCTAGCAGCTGTTTTTCTGGAAAGCCTCGCCTAGGAGGAAGTGGAGGCTGTTAGAATTTCTTCAAAACTTGACTAGGGTTGTCAGATCCCCTTACTGCAAAGTGCTGTATTCCCAGCACCGCCTCAGGAAACCTAGATCTCAGCCTCAGTATGACCTATGAAAAGCAAAATGTCACTTCTGGTTGCACAAAGGGACTCCTCAAATAACACTCTTCTC
>NW_023223479.1:0-720 GCF_002007445.2 Ailuropoda melanoleuca | reverse complement strand
ACCCAACCTAAAATCCTCATAAGTACTTCTCAGCCCCTTAAATATCACCCCTGCATGGAAATCCTTTCTGATTGCCTGGAGGAAGTCAGATGCCTGCTTGCATACTCTCACACAACAATTCACCCATCTTCTATAGCACATATCACAGTTGCAAATAATTACTTGTGCAATTATTTGGCTATTGGCCACCAGCTATAGGTTATATGATTATATGAAGTTACATGTAACACCCAGAGTCCTGCAGGAAATGTATGGTGTTTTCTAGTGGGGTAATTGATTTTGAGAATTTGGGGTAGCAAGAGTGTGAAGTCTTTACTTCTCCTAGATCTGTTGGGACAAGAGGAGAGAGTGGTTGCTAGAATCTGAGAGCTGTGGTTATATTTAGGGGAAATGAGAGGGGCCTTGGGCAGAGGAATGCAGACCCTGCCAGTCTACAGCCCAGCAGGGGGAGAGTTGGGGGATGAGCACCTCAGCCTCTACTGTTGCTCCTCCAGTGTTCTGCCTCTCATTGGCCAAATCTAACCAGAAGGAGGAGGCCAGGTAGCCCAGGCAATACAGTCCCTGCAGGTCAACCTACAGTAGGAGACTTGGAGGGATAAATTCAGATGGTTAGTGCAACAGGATCATGTCTACCTTACTTACCCGAGTCTACCTTCTTGACCCCTGATTCTCCAATGGATAGCCCAGCTCCTAGGACCAGTAGGTACTTAAGATGTACTG
>NW_023223478.1:0-1254 GCF_002007445.2 Ailuropoda melanoleuca | reverse complement strand
CAAGTTTTCACACACATGACCTAAATCTGTATGCAAAGCAGAATAAACCCCACAAGCAAAAAAAAAAAAAAATTATCTGGACTTCCCTGACTTAGAACATATCCTCCAAGGATTTTTCCGTAAGGCCAAGTAAAATTACAAGGTTGGTGTTTTCAGTGAAGTCACAAAATTATAGTAGTGTAAAGGGCACTCGAAAGGCCAATGATCATTGCGGCAAATTAACATTTGTTAATACCAGAGGGAAGAAATGCAGAGAAGTTTCTAGAACAGGTCTATAGCAAGGAGTCTTTCCTCCACCTGACCTGAGTGAAGTTTCCTGCTACTTTGGAACAGGCGGTCTCGGAGTGGGAGTCAGAGACCCTGCCCCAGCGCTTCCTCACCCATGAAATTGTTCAGGCTGGAAACATCTCTGAGACTCTGCTTCTAACCCTCTGGAAATCATCAGTCCTTCATTGATTCAACATCATTCCACACACTTTTAAGCACCTCCAACATGTCAGACGTGGGGCTTGGTGGACACAATGGCAAAGGGGACAGACGTGGTCCCTGCCTGCACACAGCTTCCAACAGCTGGGGAGATGAGCTCTCAGGGTAGAAGGGTCTTAGCACAGACAAGAAACATGGAATCAGTGAGGAAGTTATCCGCTGCAAGGAGGGAAATCCTAGCTAGAGACTCACCAAAATGAAGTTTTTTCCCCATCTAACAAGAAGGTCCAGGGAGGTGGCTGTCAGTGTTGGTTCAGTTGCTCAAAGATGCCAAAACCCGCATCTTGTCAAATGTCTTGGCTGTTCCCTCAGGATCACAAGATGACTGCTGCAGCTCCAGCCATCATGCTCTCTTTCTAGGCAGAAAAGGGAGGGAATGGGAGCACAGGTCATGTTGTTCCCTCTGAACAGGAAAGGAAAAGCTTTCTCAGAACGCTTGACTGTATCACATGGATGGCCACCCCAGGTGCAAGGCAGGCTTGAAGAGCCAGTACTTAGGTGGGCACAGAGCCACTCCAAACAAGCCCAGGATTCTTTTAGCAAGGAGGAGGAGATGGGGAACAGATATGTGGTCGCCAGTTGTTCCAGCTATTTATTGCTGTGTTAGAAAAACCACCCCAAACATAAGGACATAGCATGACCATCATTTTGCACACTCAGGGATTCCGTGGGTCAGGAAATTGGACAGGGTGCAGCGGGGATGGCTCATCTCTGGGAAGGTGACTGGTAACTCAAATGGCTGAGGGCCTGAACCATCTGGAGGCTTCT
>NW_023223476.1:0-720 GCF_002007445.2 Ailuropoda melanoleuca | reverse complement strand
GTCCATGGCTCCTGCTAGCACTAACACTCTGGGTCCCTGTCAGCTTGTCTGGGAAAGAGAAGCAGCTGAAGACAGCGTTCTTCAAACGGGGCAGTCACAGTCATTCATAAATGTCACTCTTCTGGTTTAAGAGTTTCGGTCCGTGCCATGTGGATTTACTAAGTTCGCGTGGAAACAAGTACCACTGAAAGCAGGGCTGAAAACTGCTTAAAGTTCTGTATTTATTTCTAAATTTGATGAACTGGGGGCATTTATTAAATAAGCAAACTAGTTTTAAAAAGCAAAGAACCTTCTGGTTTTGAAAACAAAAATAGCTTCTTAAAAACTACTTTATAGACAAGACAAAGAAGAGGATGACATCTGATAGACCAGGAAATGCCAACATTTAATATTGTTTCGGTAATGTTTTTAATTCAGGAAGGCTCCATTCGGATGCAGTATCTGGTTTTAAGGGAGAGCCTGTTTTTTCTTAATTTTCCAACAAAACTGATGGAGACCCAGAGCGATTATATAAAAATACGAAAATAGAGAGCCTTTTAATGTCGCTTCTGGGGTTAGTCCAGGAAATCCCACTCTTGTCCCACACAAAACGGGGCTCTGCCCCTCACCGCTGTTTCCTATCAGATGTTTAAGAGCCACTAAGTTGGCATTTTGTTCTTTCTGTTCATTCGTATGATTTTTAAAGGCTTCCCTTCCCGCCCCCCCCCCCACAAAACAACA
>NW_023223475.1:0-720 GCF_002007445.2 Ailuropoda melanoleuca | reverse complement strand
TTGTGCTATTCTTTAAGGGCACACACTCAGTTTCCTATCCCCTCTGGCTTTCCAGAGGTGAGCCCACTGATCTTTTACTAGTTTTAGGTGTTAAGCCCCACTGATTCTAAGAACTCACAAAATTAGCTCCCTCTGATTTTCAGAGCCAAATGTTCTGGGATTTTGCCTTCCCAGTGCATGTCACCCATGCCTGGGGTGCCTGGCATCTGGTCTGCTCCTCTCCTCTCTCTCTAGGCCATCTGTATCCCTCCCTTCCACAGATAGTCTCTCAGGTCAGTTAGTCTCCCAACTGTATCTCCTCCCTTTCTGTTTTCTTTAATATGGCCTCTTCTCTACATTTGGCTGTGAAGGGGTCTGTTCTGCCAGTCTTCAGGTTGTTTTATGAGTTTTTACACTGGTGTAGGAATAACCTAGTTGTATCCATGGGACAAGGTAGAGCTTAGGGCCCTCCTAGTCTGCCGTCTTCCCTGGCAGTCCCTAGTATACTCATTTTGTAAAGTATGATGATGTTTCAGAACACACATGTCTCATTAAAGCACAACTGATTGTACTTGAATGAATTAAAGACAAGTTGAATCTCAGGATTATTGTCATGGGCTGAATTATATCTCTCCAAAATTCACATTTTGAAGCCCTAACCTCCAGTACCTTAGAATACGATTGTGTTTGGAGATAGGGCTTTTCAGGAGGTGATTAAATAAAATGAGACCATTAGGGCAC
>NW_023223474.1:0-720 GCF_002007445.2 Ailuropoda melanoleuca | reverse complement strand
CTGAGTCATCATAATAGAGGTCGCTGCGTTATACTTTTCCAAATTGTCCCTCTTCCGGGAGTCCCAGGGACTTTCCTTTATTTTGACCCCCACAAAAACCTTTGAAATAGGGATAGCTCTGCTAAGTGTAGTGCTTGACAGCTTCTCCTTAAAGGCCCACCCCCTGCTAGGGCAGCAAGGGGAAGGTGATCGTGTGCCGAAGGGGCAATCTTAGGAATAGTTTGATCCAGGCAGTCTCTTGGGTGTATAGGCTCTTATTTCAATAAAATGGGAGCTGATGGGCTCTTTGCTCCCAGAAGGTGTTGACTTTCTCTCTCTGGAGTATGGCCAACAGTACAGCTCTTGAGGGAGATGTTCCGTGGAATATTAACTACCCTCCATATTTTAGGAGGGCTTCACTCAGACTCCGGGATTCTATTCCAACTGTCTATTGCTACCTAGCAAAGTATCCCTAAACTTAGTGGCTTTGAACAAAACCAACCTTATTATACCTCCTGGTTTTGTCAGGGCTCAGGAATGCAGGCAAGGCTCGTTGGGGCTATTCTGCCCCTCGTGGCACTGCCTGGCATCTCGAGGTGGTATGCAGCCAGTGATGTGTTTGGTCTGAAGATCCAAGATGGCTTTGCTCCCACGTTCAGTGGAAGACGGGTACTCTTGGCAGGCTGTCCAGGCTCACCTGGGCTCCTCTTCTTGCCATGTTTTCTCAGGGACTCTCCAGTG
>NW_023223473.1:0-720 GCF_002007445.2 Ailuropoda melanoleuca | reverse complement strand
ACCCCCCAGCAGAGATACACAGACACCAGCAGGAACCAGCATACCACCAACATTCTCCACCTAACTTGCTAATACTGTGTCCCACTACTGAAGTCTTCTCAGGATCCCAGACCTCCAACACAGCAGGCCTCAGCAGGAGCTTTTCCAAGCAGCTCCAGGTCCTCTGCTGCAATGGATGAGCAGACCTTGCTGGCACCACTCACCTGGCCCTATGTTCTTCCATGGAACTGCCCCCTCCAATATGCTCTTGGCTGAAGCCCATCCAGAGTGATGCCATAAGCCTGACAGAGGCCAGCACCATTCAAAAGTGACTCATGCTCCAGAGAAAGGGGAAGAGAACTACACACACCAGTCCAACTGTGGCCCCAGCAGTGGGCTGGGATAAACGTGGGGTCTGACTGCAGGCCCTGCCCATCAGTGCAAGTTTTTCAGGAGACAACAGAGGAAAAGCACCATGGAATTCAGTGTTACTGCATCTCTAGCAAATAGTTGGTGTGACTGAACTCAAGCACAAGGCAGTCCCAGACTGGCCAATTAACAACACAGGAACCAAACCCTACCTACAACAGCCAAAGACAGCCATTGTAAATGAATGGACTGAAGGCAAATGTAGCTCAGTAAAGAAAGATCATAAAGATTCTTACCAGACTTAAAAGACTGGAGAGTCTCAGGGAGACCTTCAATGGAGATAGATGATAAAGAATCAAGCACAGGTGAAGA
>NW_023223472.1:0-720 GCF_002007445.2 Ailuropoda melanoleuca | reverse complement strand
CCCTACTCTGGCCATTTCTTTGAGTGTTTTTCTTCTTTCTGTACAATCTTCTCCTGTTAGTATCCCGTTGAAATCCAGACTGTCTCTTAGAGCAGTGTTTCTCAAAGTGTGGTCAGAGGAATATGCCTGCATCAAAATATCCAGAAGTGTCTGAGATCTAGATCCTTGAGCCCTTTCCCAGATACTCTGATTTGCTAGGTGTAGGGTGATTCAGAAATCGGATCTGTAGCCTTCCCCTGCTGTAGATTGTCCTGTATTTAAACCAAGCTACACGCCCTGCAGCACAAAGGCCTAGGGAGTAGTGTGAGTAGCATTAAACAACCCTGTGGCCTGCAGTGGAATGGGTGGGTGATTTAGACAGGGGTACATGACTGTCAGGCTGTAGGGTTCACCAGCAGTGGGGAATAGCCAGTTTGCCTCTGCTTTCTGTAATGATGGAGCCCAAGGTCATGTTTTCGGACACCTCAGTAGAACAAAATGTGCCTGCTCTGTTACAAGGGGTAGATGTAAAAGAAAGACCAAAATGCAAGGTGAAGAACATAGTCTGAATAGGCTCTCATAGTAATCCAGAGTTTGATTATACTCAGTTCACCTGTTGTTCTGCTATTTTATAGCTTCTATTTTCTTCTTATGCAGGAGAGGAAATACAGTTGAGCCTTGGAACCAGTGCCTTGCTTGGTAAATTGTGAGGCATTGATGTCCTTGCTCTGTGTGTGTGTG
>NW_023223471.1:0-720 GCF_002007445.2 Ailuropoda melanoleuca | reverse complement strand
CAGAAAGAAATATTTCCCCCCAAAGGACACCAATTATGCCCACTGCTAAGACAGCATTTGGCTCCAAAATGGAAACTGAGGTCTTGGCTAATGCTGAAAGTAGGAAAAGAAACCAGGATTCAGAGATGGAAGTTTATTGCTTACATCAGCTTCTTCCAACCTGTGCTTCCCGAGGGGTTAAGGGATACAATATCCATCATCCACTGGCCTTCTGGGATCACAGATGTTGTACCTCAAAGCACTGGAGAGCATTATGCAGGGAAAGGAGGCATGCTCCCCTTTCCCTTTTTTAGAAACATGAAAAAGTCCTTTTTAGACAGATCCAGTTCCTCCTTTCCACTTGGCTAACCTTTCAAAAATGCTTGGAAGCAGACCATCTCCTTTCAGATGGATCTTCAATCCTTCAATCCTTCTCCAGCAGAAGCAGAAGACATGGTCTAGTTGAGTCTCAACATGCACAGTCATAATCCGAGGACTGTCTCCAGAGTGGAGCCTCTACACCGATTGGGACAAATGTCCCCTATGCTGTCCGTTCTAGAAAGCTGCACTGGCTGTGAATTCCAAGAGCTGCAGTCCCAATTCACTCGAGGGGCACCATGTTGGGGATGGCTGATGCCCATTGCACAGAATCCCAACATACTCAGGGAATGATTTGTGAAGGCTTCATTTTGCTGGACATACCTATTTTCTAAAACAGCGTTGTTTTTAATTAGTCTTTTG
>NW_023223470.1:4022-5578 GCF_002007445.2 Ailuropoda melanoleuca | reverse complement strand
ACTGTGAAGTCATTCCCATTTCTTCTTTCCACTCCTTTACTTACAGCAATTCACAATAACTCTTCCAGACCGCCTCTGTTCTTTTCATGTCACCACTAGACGCTGTGTCCCTGCTCTCTGACCTGAAGAGGATACCTCTTACTTCACCAGGAAAATAAGTTTTCAGATNTTTTTGACACCATCCATTGG
Organism: Ailuropoda melanoleuca; assembly: GCF_002007445.2. Lineage (NCBI taxonomy): Eukaryota > Metazoa > Chordata > Mammalia > Carnivora > Ursidae > Ailuropoda > Ailuropoda melanoleuca. Next base: position 5,389 of record NW_023223470.1, on the reverse strand, counting down.
TTAAGTGGGATCCTTTTACCTCTTATTTACTGTACTTCACTCCTGATCCATCCTGACATTATTCCCAGACTTCCAACCCAACTTACCTTTCCATGGAGCCTCAGTGCAGATGCCTTCTGCTCATCTCTAACACTGATCTTCTCTGGACTTGGTTTCAGAGCAACCAGTTTGTTGGATCCAGTCACAGACCTGTGTCAACCTGGTCAATGACATAGGCTGTCTTATTTTAACTGTGAAGTCATTCCCATTTCTTCTTTCCACTCCTTTACTTACAGCAATTCACAATAACTCTTCCAGACCTCCTCTGTTCTTTTCATGTCACCACTAGACGCTGTGCCCCTGCTCTCTGACCTGAAGAGGATACCTCTTACTTCACCAGGAAAATAAGTTTTCAGACACAGACTTCATCTTCCTTCCATGAACTCTGGCTGCCTTCCAATCCATGCTTCGTAATGCAGCCACCACCACTTCCTCTTCGAATCCTTCCATGACTTCACATTTCTCTTAGGATGAAGGCAGTCCTCCTCACAGTGGTTTAAAATATTGCTACTCAATGTGGAGTCACAGACTGGGTGCAGTTGAGAACTGTTATTGTTCTATAAGATAAGGAGCTTGCTTCAAGAATGTAAATGCACTAAACATCCTGTTCAGTTGAGCAGGCAAGATTTTCTTGATGGAAGCAGTGTGTTGTTACATTCTAGAAAAAGCTCCTTATCTCACCATATGCTGCTGCTTAGAGTGTCTGGTCTACAGGGCACGCTGCATTCCCTGGACGTGATGGGGGCATGATCTCTGCAGCCCCATGTTGGACCCCTCTCCCTTTCATTTTTCAGGAGACCAGCCCATGGTAGACTCCTTTCAGACCTACATACTTCAGCGGTTCATTGACCATGCTTTCCCCTCTACATGAAGTATCCGCTTCAGTCTGCACCTGGTTAATTTCTCTTCATTCTCTCAGGTCATGTGTCACATTGCCAAGGAAGCATTCCCTCACCTACTCTACTCATCAAATCCCCCTAGCCTAAGCTCTCATAACACCATGAACGTCTCATTCATAGCCTTCATCACATTTCATAGCCAGTTTAAGATAGAGATCACCACAAGGTCCCTGAGGAAGAGAGCATGTGTGTTTTGCATCTCCACTGACTAGCACAGTTACTGCATGCTATGTGTAACTGTAGCACTAGTTATAACACTTCTTAAGTGAACAAATGAATGTACCTAATCAATGATCAAGCCCTGGCAGTTTTTCCTTTATGGCGTCTCTCACATTCCTTTCTTCCATTTGTGTTGCCATTACTCTACAATTTATTATTTTACATGTGGATTAGGATGAGTGCTTCAGAGAACAGTTTGTCTTCCTACAC
>NW_023223470.1:0-561 GCF_002007445.2 Ailuropoda melanoleuca | reverse complement strand
GGCTCTTCCGCTGGGAGCCTGCTTCTTCCTCTCCCACTCCCCCTGCTTGTGTTGCCTCTCACTGGCTGTCTCTCTCTCTGTCGAATAAATAAAATCTTTAAATTAAAATAAATAAATAAATAAAACAATCTTTAAAAAAAAGTCAATCAGGAGAAACACAAGAGTGAATAAACACAACAGATAATGCCTTATGAAAAATAGATGAAAAATATTCCATAAATTATGGAATATTCTAAAATTTTAAAATATAAAAAGCAGTTGAAAAAGATTCAAGAGAAAGTGACAAATATTGAATATAGGCCAAAAAAATCAAATATACAAATGCTAGGAGCACCTAAAGAATAAAATCAAAGTGAGGAAACAGCAAATACTAATAGTATAATTTTAGAACTTATGTAAAATAATAGTAATCGTAAAAATAATACTAATAGAAACTGCGTATTGAACAAGTATATTACATATCTGAGAATAGTAAGTCAGAATGATCAACAGATGTATTCTAGAGAAATTTTAGAGCTAACATGGGAGGTTGGAATTTTAATCCTAACAAAACTAACTTTT
>NW_023223469.1:0-720 GCF_002007445.2 Ailuropoda melanoleuca | reverse complement strand
TTTATATCAGTCCTCTATCTCCAAAATACTGCCTTTTCTTTTTTTTCCCCCAATTCAGCGAGTAGTGTTCTTTTTTTCTTTCTTTCAGAAGTATTTATTGTCAAAACCTCTTATTCTATACTTTAAATGTGTTAACCTGTGTTATGTCTTTATATCTCTATTCAAGTATTAAATCTTTAAGATGGAGAAAACAGTTTTTGCTTTTTTCTTGGTATTATTTATATGCATAAACATTTGACTTTCAATAAATGTTATTTGTTGATGAAAAACTATTATTAGGGTAAGCTGTGCTTAATTCTTACTTCTCTGTTCTATCCTTTTAGTATTTCATGGCACCACTAAAAAGATTTCTGACAGCAGCAGAATTTGATTCAGTATTCATCAACATTCCTGTAAGTAAAAATATGCTAGCTTAAATTGTGGGATGCTTCTATAAAATCCCCATCTTCTTATTGGGTTCCAGATTCCTATTTTAATATTTTCCTGTATTCTTTAAGAATTTTAACTCTATTTCTTGCCTCCCGGTTTCTTATATCCTTTTTTTCTAGAAATAAAGGATACGTCTTCAGCTAAAGTCAGTTGAGATGTAAACTGAACACGCAGGGATAAGATTCGTGTATTATCCTTAACTGCCTGTCAGGAAGAGGTCATCTGAGTTAGAGAATCCCTGGAGCCACTGTCTGTCTGTCGTGTGGGAGTCCCCCTTATGCCCCACTCCCC
>NW_023223468.1:0-720 GCF_002007445.2 Ailuropoda melanoleuca | reverse complement strand
GCCAGGGGATCGCTAATAATCACAAGCAAGCCCGGCTTCAGATTTGCAGCCCCGGCGTAGGCTGGTATCTTCAGAGGGCCGCTTAGCACTCTGAACAAACTCCAGGTGATGGATGACACCTAAAAGCCACTTACTGATTTACATGCACTCTGAGCTCCCAACAGCCCCTCCGCGCTTCCTAGAGAGCTCCTGTGCAGAAGGACCACCAAGACTTTGCTCTCTGAGCTCGCACAAGATCCGATCACCTGATACCAAAGGACCTCTGTAGCCGAGAAAACGAAAAACTAAAAAAAATTAAAATTACATAGGTCAAGAGATTCTTGCTGTGGTGACTGTTATTTTCAACCAGGTAAATACATCAATATAAATACTTCAGATCTAATATAGGTGGTGAACACTGAATTAAGAATCCCAGACCAAGTTTTCATCTCTATGACTATGAAACCATGTCAAATCCAGCCAAGTCACTTTGCCTCTTGGAGCCTCAGCTTCCCTGTCCCTATGCACCTAGAAAGTTATCCAAACAACGTACCTGTCCTAAAATATCACCACCTGATTTATCACCCAATGGTCTCTCTAACTTTAACATCTGTTCCTAATGCCCTCTCCCTGTGATTCCAGCCACGCCGGCCTTCTTTCTGTCCTGCAAATCTGTTGCCCTTGTCTGGACTCAGGGCCTTTGCACTTGCTTTTCTTGCCACGTGGCACTCTACTGCCCCA
>NW_023223467.1:0-720 GCF_002007445.2 Ailuropoda melanoleuca | reverse complement strand
GATAGCTGAGTAATATTCCATTGTATATATGGACCACAGCTTCTTAATCCAGTCATCTGTTGAAGGGCACTCCGTTCCTTCCATGATTTAGCTATTGTGGATAATAGGGCCCCACCTTTATGACCTCATTTAACCTTAGTGACCTATTCAAAGGCCCTATCACCAAATACAGTCACCCTGGGGATTAGGGCTTGACACAGGAATTTCAGGGGGACACAATTTAGTACCTAGCAGAGTTATCTGTTACTGTATCTATCTGATGCACAGGGCATCTGTAGAAAGAGCACGAATTCTGGAGAGAGACAGAACTTGGCTATTTAATCGCTTTATACTTCAACTTCCCCTTTTATTCCCTTTCTTTTAGACGTCATTGAAATTAACATTAAATACGACAAATATTTCTTTTCTATTAAATGAAGATGCAGGGCAATCTGAATCTAATGCTGTGTTCTTTATACCATATGATCTAGAACTTTTAGAACTAATTGGGGGGTCAGAAATAATTTAGTCCATCTCTTGCCACTCATACAGAGGAGCAAAAAGCTTCCAAGAGGTTAAGTTAGAAGTGGTGGGTTGTGGGGCGCCTGGGTAGTGCAGTCGTTAGGCGTCTGCCTTCGGTTCAGGGCGTGATCCCAGCGTTGCGGGATCGAGTCCCACATTGGGCTCCTCTGCTGTGAGCCTGCTTCTTCCTCTCCCACTCCCCCTGCTTGTGTTCCCTCT
>NW_023223466.1:0-733 GCF_002007445.2 Ailuropoda melanoleuca | reverse complement strand
ATAGGACAGTCTCTTCAACACACGGTGCTGGGAAAACTGGACGGCCACATGCAGAAGAGTGGAACCGGACCCACTTTATTACCCCATCACGGAAATACACTCAGAATGGACGGAAGACCTGAATGTGAGGCCCGAAACCATAAGCATCCTAGAAGAGGACACAGGCAGTAATGTCTCTGACTTTGGCTGCAGCCACATTTCTCTAGATCTGTCTCCCGAGGCAAGGGAAACAAAAGCAAAAATAAACTATCGAGACTCCGTCAACATAGAAAGCTGCTGCGCGGCCAAGAAAACAGCCAACAACACTAAGAGGCAACCTACAGAAAGGGAGATGATATTTGCAAACGACATCTTTGATAAATGGCTAGTATCTGAAATATACAAAGAACTGATACAACTCAACACCCAAAAAACAAATAGTCCAGTTAAAAAAGGGACAGAAGACATGGACAGACATTTCTCCAAAGAAGACATCCAGATGCCAACAGACACATGGAAAGATGCTCAGCATCACTCGTCATCAGGGAAACGCAAATCAAAACCGCGATGAGATACCACCTCGNGGCTAAAATCAACAACACAAGCAACAACGGGTGTCCGTGAGGATGTGGAGAAAGGGGAATCCCATGCACTGTTGCTGGGAATGCACACGGGTGCAGCTTCTCTGGAAACAGTTTGGAGGCTCATCAGAAAGTTAAAAATAGAACCATCCTATGATCTAGAAATTGCACTA
>NW_023223465.1:0-1861 GCF_002007445.2 Ailuropoda melanoleuca | reverse complement strand
TAAATAAAAGAGTGTACTGATCTTAATCAGTACGGAGAAATGTATAAAATTGTAGAATCAGTATAGTATACTCCTGCAATGAATGAAACACTGTATGTTAAATACAGTTCAATTAAAAAATCAAGAATAAATACACATTTTTAAAAAGACAAAAGATAAAAATATTACCTGTGATTATTTAGGTGGGACAAAGATAATCATAATGGTCCTTCAAATGTTGATGAGGGAGACAAAAGAGTTGGTGTCCTAGAGACATTGAAAATGCTGCCCTGCTGGCTTTGAAGGTGGAGGAAGAGACAGGAGCCCAGGAATGCAGGCGGCCAGCAATAAAGAGTGGAATTGGAAAGAAAACAGATTCTCCCTTGGGCTTCTAGAAGGAACTCAACCCTGCAGACATCTTGCTATTAGCCTAATGAGACTCGTTGCAAGTTTCTGACTCCAGAACTGAAAGAACACATGTGTGTTTGTTTTAAGTAACTAGTGTGAGGTTATTTTACCGCGGCAGGAGGAATCTCATATGGACATAGTCAACAAAATTATTTGAGGGAACTGAGTTTAAGCCTCTCAATTTACTCATCAGCTTCTCTTGGTTAAGGGCAATTTGTATTAAAAACCCACAGTAGGTAGAAAGGAAACTTAAATCCTATGGAGGTATTCTGCCGCGTAAGCTAGTACAGTGAGGTCCTTGTGGTNGGTATTCTGCCGCGTAAGCTAATACAGTGAGGTCCTTGTGGCATAAATAGCAATGTGGTCTGACTCTGAAGCCTTTGAGGCAGTGACATAGGAAAGAAACTTGTGATCAAAATTAAGGTCACCCATTGTAGTTTAAATCTTTGTTTGTATTTCTGCCTCCTTTTATTTCACATAAATTAAAAAGTTCCCTCTTCTCAGTGCTATCCTCTCCAGTTTTCTCAAGATTCCTATCAACATAAAAGACGAGATCATAAATGCGTCTGTGTGTGTACGCATGTGATGAGCTTACTTGAAAGAAAATGTATGGAAACACACACGTACACAAGACACAACCATTACCCTCAAATATTTTCTNACACAACTGTTACCCTCAAATGTTTTCTTTGAGATAAAATAGGAAGTTCCACACATTTTACTCATTCCTAACCATGTCCTTATAAAGTTATGTTTGCTTGTTTATTTTATTAAGTGTGGGAATTCACAGTGCCTGGATAGACAAAATCTGACTCCTATATGCCTCCCTGGATGGGACTAATTGAAAAGCAAAGGAGGAGCACCCGGAACACTGGGCCTCCTTTCATGTTTCCTGGCAGAAAACAGCCAGATCCTTACTGCGGATCAAGGTTCTCATCTTGGGAGTAAATGTTTAAATTTTGATGAAAAACAGGCACCTGTGGACTGCTTGCCCCCACCCTTATCACACGCTGCCCCATGTATTATTATCCTGACCATTAAAGTTACACTTTCCTCCTTGCTTTGTGCTTCTGCCTGATGTATTGCTAAGACCTCAATGAAACTGGAGACAAGGCTTTGCTCAGGGCCTTGCACCACTAGAGCGTCTGGTCCCCAGGCACTCCTTTCTCCTACTAAGGTGTCTGGAATAATGTTTTCATTCGCTGCCTCGGGGTTTGCTGGCCACACCCTACAATTAAGTTCCATTAGCCAACATGTAGTACAGCATTAGTTTCTGACGTAGTGTTCAAGGATTCATCCATTACGTATAACACCCAGTGCTCCCCACATCCCGTGCCCTCCTTAATGCCCATCCCCCAGTTACCCCATCCCACACCCCGCCCCCTTCTGCAACTCCCAATCTGTTCCTGGAGTCTGAAGTTATGCTTGGATTCGCACATTTCCTTCAGAAAGAGGAATATGATGTTCAGGAAGC
>NW_023223464.1:0-720 GCF_002007445.2 Ailuropoda melanoleuca | reverse complement strand
TGAGCATTAGCATTTAGTTCTTGGAAATGTGACTCAACCTGTGCCAGTCAATTCTATGACCAAGTTACCAATGGGGATTCAGCTCTGGAGAGCCATGTGGGTCCCACAGCAAGAAGGCACTGGAAGAACTTTAACAGGAGAGCCCCAGGGTGAAGCACACAGACTTTGAAGTCAGCCCTGGACTTGAACCCTGATATCTTATACCACCACCTAGTGTGAGATTGGGCAAGTCAGTTAAGCTTTCTGAGCCCCAGTTTCCTCATCCATAAACTGGAGATTAAGTAGTATGCACATCCTAGAGCCAGCAGCATGGGGACTAAGTGAGACAATGCATTGATGTGGTTAACACAGTGACTGGCATCTATTCTGTCTGCAGCATATGTTGGCCAATGATACCAATTATAATAGGAATGAGATTGTCTGAAGTGTTTCTGCTATGGAGAGACCAAACCTAAAGCAGCAGTCATGAAGAACAGAGGATGGATGGGTTGACCAACTGGAGGCCTAGAGTCAATTCTAAACATTTCTTTGCTTAAGTAGAATTTATCTGTGCCTGAAGCAAATGGGTTCAAAAAATGTAACTCAAATGCTTACTGTGTATGTTCCAGGCACTGACCTAGGTGCTGGGAATACAGCGAATTCAAGAGATTGAAATCCTGGCTGTCACAGCTTACGTTTCAGTGAGGAGAGACAGACAATACATTTTTTAAAAAATAAATA
>NW_023223463.1:0-720 GCF_002007445.2 Ailuropoda melanoleuca | reverse complement strand
CTTTACATCGGAATCTGGGGATGTACTGTACGGTGATTAACACAATATAATAAAATAAAATTAAAAAAAAACAAAACAAAAAAAAAAACTGCAAATATCTCATAGGCCTGCAAATTTCCTTCTGCTCTGTTGAAATACCCAATATGTTCATCTTTAATTAATAGCTCACTACAGACTGAAATTTAGTACACCTTAATTTTTAATTGTTTGACTTATAGTGACAATATCTCATTTATCTTATAAATAGTCAAATTTAGGGGCACCTGGATGGCTCAGTTGGTTAAGTGTTCCACTTTTCATTTCAGCTCAAGTCTTGATCTCAGGGTTGTGAGTTGAAGCCCTGTGATGGGCTCCACTCTGGGTGTAGAACTTACTTAAAAAGAAATTAAAAAAATAAAACAAAAATAAATAAATAAATAATCAAATATATTATAATAGTGGATATATTACAAACTGTACGAGACTGTTGACTCCAGGAAGCAAACTGAGGGTTGTGGAAAGGGAGGTGGGTGGGGGTATAGGGTAACTGGGTGATGGGCATTAAGGAGGGCATGTGATAGGGGCACCTGGGTGGTTCAGTCATTAAGCATCTGCCTTCAGTTCAGGGCATGATCCCAGAATCCTGGGATCGAACCCCACATCAGGCTCATCCGCTGGGAGCCTGCTTCTTCCTCTCCCACTCCACCTGCCTGTGTTCCCTCTCTCGCTGGCTGTCTCTCT
>NW_023223462.1:0-720 GCF_002007445.2 Ailuropoda melanoleuca | reverse complement strand
GTTTTCCAGGACTTGTGGAAGGGAGAGGTTGTCAGTAGATGTGGGAGGATGCTGACTGACTGGCACAGGGTGTAAGAATGTCCTGTTGAAGAGAAGCTGTCCAACAGAGGAAAGGGTCTTGGGGAAAGGGTCTTGGACCAGAATTCAAGAACTCTAGTCTTGGTATAATAACAACCGTAATCCTAGGTCAGTTGACTTGCCATTTAGACTTCAGTTTCCTTGTCTGTAGTTCAGGAATAGTATCTACGTTTTATCAATCATCCATTCGCCATGGAGCCCTGGGACATTCATTACAACACTAGAAATAGGGATTAAAAAGTGATGAGACGTTGTCTCTTTCCTCAAGGTACTCACACCTGTGTGCCCCTCTTTGGTATAGTAAGAATCAGTGGCTGAACCAGGTGCACGGGAGTTGATGTTGTGCCAATCACATGTGTCCTGCTCTATAGTGATTGTACAGCACAGTGATTCAGTGTATGAGCTCGGCAATTAGCTACCCAGGATTGAATCCTGGCTCCCCTCTTACTTGCTATGTGGCCTTGGGCAAGTTATTTAACCTCCCTGTGCCTTGCTTTCCTCCTATTTGGGGGTTTTGAATTCTTGTAAGATTTCTGTTTATCAACTCATTCATAAACTTGGCCCATACTTCCCCAAACCGACTAAAGAGGAGATAATTTTCAATTCTTTAATTTTTCTATGGTAGTTTAAACATTTCTTAAC
>NW_023223461.1:0-720 GCF_002007445.2 Ailuropoda melanoleuca | reverse complement strand
GAATGGCAGTGGGAGCAGGATCATTGTTGGGGATGTGGAGTTGTACATTCATCCACTTGTCTGAGGGCCCATTTTCCCTTCAGTCTATGCATCGTGAATGATGAGCTGTTTGTGAGAGATGCCACCCCCAGTGAGACTCAGAGTGCATTCTCCAACCAAGAGCCTACACTGACCTCCAGCACCATGCACACCCTCTCCCAGGAGCAGCAGGAAATGGTGCATGCTTTTTCCACTCAGTCTGGGATGAAACTCGAGTGGTCTCTGAAGTGAGTGCTGGGTATGCATGGGAAGAAGGGTGAGTTGGGACAGCGACTTGGGTGGAGTAGGAGTGTGAACCAAAGAAACTCGCAGAGAATTTGGAAAAGTAACATTTTGGATAGTTTGCTTCCAAAAAAGGAAAAGAAAGAAAGAAAGAAAGCCCATGGAAAAGGTATCATACTATTATATATGTGAAGGATTTAAAAAAAATAGTATAATGCTCAATGACATTGTCTTATATATATAGAAAATCCGAAAGATTCCACCAAAAAGCTACTAGAACTAATAAACTCAGCAGGGTTACAGGATAAAAGACCAATGTACAAAACTCATTTGCATTTCTATGTACTTGCAATGAGCAGTCCAAAAATGAAATTAAAAAAACAAGCCCATTTACAATAGCATCAAAGTAGTAAAATATTTGGAAACAAATGTAACAAAAGAAGCAGAAATCTTATACTC
>NW_023223460.1:0-720 GCF_002007445.2 Ailuropoda melanoleuca | reverse complement strand
AGCTTTGTAGTATATCTTGAAATCTAGAACTGTGATACTTCCTGCTTTGTTTTTCTTTTTCAAGATTGTTTTGGCTATTCAGGATCTTTTGTGGTTCCAAACAAATTTAAGTATTACTTGTTCTAGTTATGTGAAAAATGCTATTAATATTTTGATAGGGATTGCATTAAATGTGTAGATTGCTTTGGGTAGAATGGACATTTTTAGAGAAATTTGTTCTTTCAATCCATAAGCATGGAATATCTTTCCATTTGTATGAATCTTCAATTTCTTTCATTAGGGTTTTGTAGTTTACAGAGTACAGGTCTTTCACCTCCTTGGTTAAGTTTATTCATAGGTATTTTAATATTTTTGGTGCCTTTGTAAATGGCATTGTTTTCTTAACTTCTCTTTCTGTTGCTTCATTATTAGTGTATAGGGATGCGATGAATTTCTATATATTGATTTTGTATCCTCTGACCTTACAGAATTCATTTATCAGTTCTTGTAGTTTTTTGGTGGAGTCTTTAGGGTTTTTAATATATATATATATAGTATCATATCAGCTGCAAATAGCAAAACTTATACTTCTTTGTTCTCAATTCAGATGCCTTTGATTCCTTTTTGTTGTGTTTAGGACTTCTGGTACGATGTTGAATAAAAATGGTGAGAGTGGACATCTTTTTCTGATCTTAGTAGGAAATCTTTAAGTTTTTCACCATTGAGTATGATGTGGGTTTT
>NW_023223459.1:0-2244 GCF_002007445.2 Ailuropoda melanoleuca | reverse complement strand
TCGAGGGCCTTGGATTCACTCTGGCCCTGGTGAGAGGCACCCCAGGAATCCTCTTTCCACCCTGCCCACTGTGGCATTGGTGTGAACATGAAGGCATCACCAGGGTATCCACTGCCCTGCCACCTCCTGCAGCCCAGGGCGGGACCTCCCCCACGTACCTCTCTTTCCCTGAAACGNACCCCTCTTTCCCTGAAACTGGGGGAATGGGGCTGCCCAGGGATGGCTTGGAGAGGTGGCCCGGCCTGGCCTAGGTTGTTCAGTATTACCTTCCGGAACCTCCTGGCAAAGGCCCTGAGGCGTCGGGGGCATGGGTTGAGCCAGTGTCTGCAGCATGTGAAAAGTCCCTCACCCCGGGGTTTCTGGAAGCCAGAGCCCCGGGAAATGGGCACGCAGCAAGAGAACATCTTTCACTATCGAATGTCTCCGGCCCAGTGAGCCTGATAGGGGACTGTAGTAGAATGTGGGTGCCTGGTGACTGGGGTTCCAAGTTCTGTTGGGGTCAGTTATCAGGGAAGTGACTTCACTTCCTGGGATCCCCTCCCTGAGTCCACACCTGGACTAGCACCTACACAAACAGTGCCCTATGCTGCCGACTGCTCATCCGCTTTCTGCATGCCATTCCATGCCACGCCACATGCANCCCCTCTCCACAGGCCCCAGGGGAGGTCTGGGTGCAGCCAGGGCCCCAGCTTAGAAACACCCCGGGGTCTGACGCAACTCTCCATCTTCCCTGTTTTGGACCCCAGAGAAGCCGTTGTGCCTGTCAGGGATGGTCTGTGTCTTGCCTGTGCAATAGGGATTATTCCAGTGCCTGTGCAATAGGGATTATTCCAGCAGGTACTTCTTGCAGAAGTCCACAGGCATAGGTGGAATACCATCTAAGAAATGGGGGGAGTGGTGTCGCATGTAGGGAATACCTGCCACCACATGTTCTTCCTTTCTCGCCTTCTCTGAGTCAGTAGCTCCTCCGATCCCACCCACAGTCCCTAGTGTTGTGTGTGTGTCTGTGCACATGTGTGTGCCCCAATACTCCTATTGTGCAGGCCCAGAAGATGACAGTCCCACCTAGGGGCGGATGGGAAATAGCTTTCCCAGGTCTTAGGCTTTCTAATTTCCAAGGCAAACCCTGCAGAAGGGATTGGAGCCTTGGCTTAGAGGGGCTGAGCCCACCCTTACCCCTAGATGCTGCCAGTCATGTGTCATGAGCCATTCCTCCTTTTCTCTGGGTGTCATGTGGGCAGGGGTGCCGTCAGTGGGTTGCCCTGGCCTGGGCTCCTCCTCAGACAGGTACGTGCTGGGATGCCTCCTGCCTGGGATGTCGATGCTTCTTCTCACCCCCATCCCATCTTCAGGTCTACAGCCAGTTCCAAAACACAACCTCTTACAGAGCTCCCAGTGAGTAGCTAGGTTCAGCCACGGCCTCAACTTTGAGGACTCTCGGAGAGCTGGGTTCAGGCCTGGTTCTGCCTTCTTACCAGTCTGTGATTCTGGGCAAGGCTCGGACCCTGTTGGGGACTTCCCCTTCTCTCCCCAGTGGCTCCCTGTGATCCCCATCTCAAGTGTACTCATCCTTGTGTAAACCCTCCTGTGAAGTGTAGCCTGGACTTAGTGATTCACTTCCATCACACAAAAGTTGGCAGCTTGACCGAAAGCCCCTTCCACGATTTGGTTCTAATAGCTCACCGCCTGTCCGTGAATCACTCTGACCCCTGTCCTCGCTCAGATGCCCACAGAGGGGAACTAGCCCCTCTGTGGAACCATGACACAGACATGTGCGTGTGGCCTGGCCCTGACGGACAACAGACAGAGGAGAACTCAGGCCTTCGATGGGGACTGAATCCTACGAACGNTGAATCCTACCAACGCCACTGAGTGAGCTGAGGTTTTAAGTGAAGTAGGTCATGTTTCGCAATTGACAACAGCCCCAACCTCCTGAGAGGCTCTGGCAGGAGCCCCCAGCTGAGCACTTCTTTATTCCTGGTCCCCTTAGACTGTGAGACAGTAAGGGTTTGTGGGTTAAGGCACTGAGTGTGGGGAAAATGGGGTCTCACAACAGGAGGAGCAGGGCACTGTGACTGTCCAGCTGTCGTGGCCCTGCCCCTCTGCCCCCCCACCCCCTTTCTCCTCCTCAGCTTTCTCCAGCCACCCTGGCCTCCTGCCTAACGTCCACTCTGGCAAGGTCAAGTTCTGCCTCCAACAGTCTTCTGCACCACGGTGCCCTCTGCCGGGCTACGTAGACTGGGA
>NW_023223458.1:0-720 GCF_002007445.2 Ailuropoda melanoleuca | reverse complement strand
CAGGGGCCTGGGGCAAAAAAACGTGTAGCTAAATACCACACTGTTTTCCACATGGTTGCTCTTTACAGCCATGAGGTTGGCAAAGATAGAGCCAGAATTTGGCAGGAATTCCTCCGTGGCCCTAAACTGGTTCTTTGTGTCCCAGGTAGCAGGGTGACTTTTGGATATTGCAAGTGAAGAAGCGTGAGTGAAGTAGGGCACCAACGTACTAAACTGGCAATAGGCAAGACACCATCCCCTACTTTGGGCCTCAGTTTGTCCTCTGCGAAATGGGAGGATTGGGTCTCGGTGAGCTCTGAGGACCATTCTTCCAGTCCTTTGAATCTCTGGGGTTCCCATGAGATGCTTGGCTGCCAAATTATACAGGATTTTTGGTCCATAGAGGTTGAGGGTTTTTCAGAGGAGGGAGGAAACTGCATCTAAGTTGCAATTTAAAAAAAATTAAGCTGTTCTTTGGGTATGAAAAGGAGCCCCATCTCCATCATTCTGTAATGCATGTTATGAGAGCCTATCTACCAGGAGAGCCTGTGAGAATTTTGATGGGTCCCTTCTCCTCCTAGACCCACTTCACCCTCTGTGATATCCCTCCAGGATGCCACGTTACACTAAATTGTGCCTCTTAGCCAGGACAGTTTCTTAAAATTTCCCTCTTTCTGATGACCTTGACAGTTTTGAGGAGTCCTGGTTGGGTATTTTGTGGAATCCGCTGCTATTTGTCCA
>NW_023223457.1:0-720 GCF_002007445.2 Ailuropoda melanoleuca | reverse complement strand
CCTGATGCCAGCCCCACCCAACCGGAGGAAGCGGAGCGCCCTCAGCCGGATTTGCTTGGTCTTAATGGTGTACACCACCGGGTTGAGCACTGGAGGTATGAGAAAGTGAAGATAGGAGAGCAGCCCTGGGCTGGAAGGGGAAGCCCGCCTCCCAGATCTGTGGAGCGTGGACAGGCCGATCACAGGCGTGTAGAAGAGCAGCACGGCACAAACGTGGGGGACACACGTGTTGACGGCTTTGAGGCGCTCGGCCTTGGAGGCAACGGACAGCACTGTTTGAAGGATCAGCGCATAGGCGAGAACGATGAGCACGGAGTCCAACCCCAGGGTGGAGAGCGCTACAAAGAGACCATAGGCACTGTTGATGTGGGTGTCTGCGCAGGCCAGCTTCATGACGTCCGGGTGCAGGCAGTAGGGGTGGGAAAGCAGGCGCTTCCGGCAGTAAGGCAGCCCCTTCAGCATGACGGGGGCTGGGATATGGAGCCCGATGCTGCGCGCCACGCTGGCCAAGCCCAAGCTGGCCACACGGGGGCTCGTGAGGATGGTGCCATAGTGCAGGGGGTTGCTGATGGCCACAAAACGGTCCAAGGCCATGGTCAGCAGCACGGAGGACTCCATGATGGAGAAGGTGTGGATGAAGAAGAGTGGGCCAGGCACACATCCAGCGACACCTGCCTGAGGCCCAGCGTGTAGACGGGGAGCGTGGTGGGCAGCGTGGAG
>NW_023223456.1:0-720 GCF_002007445.2 Ailuropoda melanoleuca | reverse complement strand
GGATGTACTATATGGTGACTAACATAACATAATAAAAAAATAAAATAAATAATAAAATAAAATAAAATAAATAAAATAAAATAAAATAAAATAAAATAAAATAATAAAAAATTAGTGCCACATTTGGCCAGGTAGGGGAGATAGAGTATTTACTGAGGTATTTTCTATTCCCACATTAGGTATTCTCTAGAATTTACATTCTCTTCCATCATTTAGAATCTTATTGTGGTGCCACCACTAAACTGTTTTGACTTAGTGCTGCTTTGTAATAGATTTTATTATCTGATTGAACTGGATCTTCCTTATTTTCTTGATCATTTCCAACACAGTAACCTATGATAATCCCTCCAATTTATTTTTCTAAGTGGAAGGTAAATATATTTTATCAACTTCTAATGAAAACGTCCTGAAATTTTAATTGCACTTTCAGAGTTTGTAAAATAATTTAAGAATAATTGACATTTATAAATAATCGTCCTATTTATAAATCTATCATTCTAACTATTCAAATTCTGTTTTATGTTCTCCCTTAAAAGTTTGAGGTATTTTTAACATAGATTCTGTACATTACTAGACTGATTTCTTATTTATATCATATTTTGGTCTTCCCCCCCCTTATTGTTTGGACAGCAATTTCTTTTTTTTTTAAGATTTTTTTTTTTAAAGATTTATTTATTTATTTGACAGAGATAGAGACAGCCAGCGAGAGAGGGAACACAA
>NW_023223455.1:0-720 GCF_002007445.2 Ailuropoda melanoleuca | reverse complement strand
CAGATAGCAACCTGAGTTTGGGGTTGGCATCCTGAATTGGAGTGGGTTGTTGGAATGTCCAGTCTGTAGCTTGGCCTTGAGACTGGCATCCGAGATGAAATGGACGAGGGGCAGTCTTAAAGGACTCAACCCTAAACCTGTAGGTAGACAGCGTCAGAATTGAGTTGAATTGGAGCACCTGGGTGGCTCAGTTGGTTAAGCATTAGACATCTGATTTCAGTTCAGGTCATGATCTCAGGGTTGTGAGATCAAGTCCTGTGTCAGGCTCCATGCCAGGTGTGGAGCAGGCTTAGGATTCTCTCTCCCCCCTCCCTCGCCCCCTCCCCCATTAAAAAAAAAAAGAATTGAGTTGAATTATAGGACACCCAGCTAGTATCTGGAGAATTGTCTATTGTTGGGGTGGGAACGTCCGCCTCCACCCTCCACATTGAAATTCGTCCCGGAAAACCTAAAGACCCAAAAAGAATGCTAGCTAGATAGTGAACCCCACAGCTGGAGCCAAAGCCAGGTCGGTCTGCCTGCAGTGTCTGCTCTCAATTTCCTCACTATCTAGAATGGCATTTTAGGAATATCTGGGTAGGTCTGGGAAGGAGCTGGGAAAGAGGCTGAGCAAGTAACAATTTATGGTTACTCCCGAGGGCAGGAAAATTCCTTAGAACTCTAAGAAAGAGGTCACTGGTGATGGAAGGTGAGGCATAGTTTTCTGCCTTTTCAGGAAGA
>NW_023223454.1:0-720 GCF_002007445.2 Ailuropoda melanoleuca | reverse complement strand
GGGGGGGTGGAGAAAATAACTTTTTCCAATGGGAGGAGATTTCTGTTTTATATAATTGGGGTAACTAAGATTTCAACAACTATTACTTGTTTAATACTGAACCAAAAGTTGAAACCAAATCCCTACTATCCCAGCACATGGTGTGTGCTCCTTACATACACATGATTCCCTCTGTGGAGCCCCATGTTCCAAACCATTTACTTCAGTAGAAAGCACAATGTTGCATGCTTACTACGTGTTAGGCACTGTGCCCTTTGCTAGGAATACAGAGATTAATAAAATGCAGAATTTGTTTATCTCTCTATGTCCTTACCATCTGGCATAAATGTTTGTTGAATGATGAAAGAAAAATAATGAGTTTCAGATAATATGGATTTCTGAATTATGGTTTCTTGATTCAGATACAGGCAATGTGATGCTTCTCACGTTACATCAATTTTATTATAGTTTACACTGCAGAGACATTACTCTGTATACTGCTTGTTGAAGTTATGCTTGCTAATAAATAATCAAAACAATATTCCTGCAACACCATCCAATTAAAAATCTACAAATCAATACCCGGTACTAGGAAAATAAAATTGCTTCTGACACTTAAGAGAGTATCTGTATTCCTTGGAGGAGAAAACAACAAAAAAACTAATGAATGTTCTGGTAATCCATTTAGAATTTTTAGCAACTATTTATATTTTTAAATGGCATAATATATGCATTTGGGTT
>NW_023223453.1:0-2093 GCF_002007445.2 Ailuropoda melanoleuca | reverse complement strand
TTTTTTTTTAATTTTTAGGTATGTAATTTAAGACTATGATAATGAAATTTTGAATTTCTGTCAATGAATTTGATGGCCATGACATTTCCTAAGCATGCTGGTCCATTTGGGACATTAATAGTTACAGACACAGGTTAATCAGAATTTTTCCTCTTTAAAAATAAAAACATTATGTTCACAACAGATTTGATTGAATATTGATTTAATTCATCTGATCAGATCTCTGCAAAGTTTGCTTGATGAAGTTATTGATATGATTACTATTAAGTCATATTTCGAATGTGTAAAATTAAGTTTACTTTTTCATTTTGTACTGTAGATGCAAACGTTACTCAGGTTCATACATTTGAAAGAATCCACAACGTACATGAGAGCTCACATAAGCATCTAACAAAGGTAAATAATACAATACAGCAAGAGGAGAGTTCAGGAAATTTGGGGAGGTCCAAGAGACTTATAGGCACAACTCCTCAGGGGCCTTCTTCTCACAAGTACTCTACTCTTGAAATGGAACCAACATTTGTGTTGAATTTGGCTTGGAGAAAAATCAAGGAGGCAGATATTCCTTGTGGGGGTTTTTATGCCCCACTAGTCATGTAGCCTAGATAGTAAGGGAGCTTAAAGCATGAAGACACAGTTTGTTGGGACCCCTTAAGAATACCCTCGGGCTCAATGTTTTACTAGAACTCATAAGACTCGGAGAAGCTGCTATACTTCTGGTATAATTATACTATTGTCATGGTGAAAGTATACAGACTAAAATAAACAAAGGGGAAAGGCATATGGGGCAAAGTCAGAAGACACAAGGCGCAAATTCCCAGATGTCCTCTCCCAGTAGGCTTGCTCAGGTCTGTGTAATTCTCTCAACAGTGATGTGTGACAACATATGCCAAGTGTTCCCAACCAGGGTAACTCATCTGAGCCTGGATGTCCAAGGTATTTACTGGGGGTCAGTCACTTATGCCCACAGTGTCTGCATGCTTGACCTCAGCTTGTTGGGCTCTAGCTTCCAAGCAAATATCAGCCATTCACCATGGATAATGTTTTTAGTATAAACTCTCTGAACAAATTAGTACCCTGTGCCCAAAGGTCACAAGGCATAAAAAACAAACATTTTTATCATCACGCAAAATATTTCAAGGCCTTGGAGCTCATCTCCCAGAAGCCAGAAATGGGCCAGTTGCAAAAACAGGCCTTTCTTGGGAATGTTCAGGGCTGGAGTAACCAGGGCCTGTGGATTAAAT
Source organism: Ailuropoda melanoleuca (assembly GCF_002007445.2). Classification (NCBI taxonomy): domain Eukaryota; kingdom Metazoa; phylum Chordata; class Mammalia; order Carnivora; family Ursidae; genus Ailuropoda; species Ailuropoda melanoleuca. The sequence continues at coordinate 849 of NW_023223453.1, read as the reverse complement.
CTTTCCTACGCACAAACGTTTTTCAGTAAATTGTTTTCAAGATACAATAATGAACTAGAGAAGAAATTGATATATTAAAAACAAGTTAAAANAGAAATTGATATATTAAAAACAAGTTAAAAGACAAAGCAGCCTATTTCAGTTTATGGGTTTATTTGAAGCATTATACAAGCAAACAATCACTAATAGCTCTGTGTGTGTGTGTGTGTGTGTNTGTGTGTGTGTGTGTGTGTGTGTGTGTGTGTGATATTTATGAAGCAATTAATAATTATGGCACTAGATTTTTAGCATAATAATAATGTGGGTATATAACTAGACCTTATTCTATAGATTTGAATGCAGAAGTATTTAGAAATTTAATTAAATTAGATATCTGTGTTTTATTCACAATAATTTGTAGTTAGAGAAGATGAGAGTATAAATGAAACAGTTTTTCCCATGAGATGATAATTGTATTACTTGAGTGATAACATGAGGGTTTATTATATTCTGCCATAATTACACGTCTAAATATCCGTATGTGAAAATACATTTAAATAATTAAGAAGAAAAATGGGTCATTAAAATAATTCCAATAATTTGAATGGGTACTGAGTAGACTGATGGATTATTGCTAATCTTGTTAGATTTGATATAGTTAATACAGTTTTGTAAGAAAATGTATTTTTAACATCCATTGCAATGTATTTTGATTTGAAATAACATAATTTAACATACTTAACAAAAAAAGAGGGTAAGACTAGATGAAACAAAGTAAAATGTTGATAGGTACTGGGTAGGATAGCATGTACATAAGAAGCTATTCACAACTTAATTTTATGTGAGCGCATGTGTGCGTGTGTGTGTGTG
>NW_023223452.1:0-720 GCF_002007445.2 Ailuropoda melanoleuca | reverse complement strand
TCCAAGACCTTTTTTAAATTTCCCTTTTTCTTAGCATCCTGTTCTTACTTTATGGTGCAAAATCTTTTTTAATCTTTCTGAGAATACACATTTTGTTTCTTAAGGTTATATATTTTCCCCTGGTCAAGGCAAAAAATATATTTTTGTTTTACCTACATTTTGTTCTGAGACTCTCTTGAAATATTTGGTGTGAGGACTGGTAATTTATTCAACTTTAGGAAAGGAGATGAAGATGCTCATTGGGATCTTTGCATATATGGGTAATTTGTCACCTGTCAGTTTTGCTTTGGGATTAACAGGCAAGATCCAGCCATTATGGGGTAAGGCTTACAAGTACCAGAAAGTCTGAGTGGAGCTGACTCTGGGACGTGTGTAGCATAATAGTTTCCCTCATTCTCCCCAGACAATTTTTCTACTTTACTAAAAAAATAAACATAAAATGTTACCCATCATTTACCTGGCAGAGGGAGATAATCTATGCCCACTAGGGTTTGCATTATAAATGATCTGAAATTTAAACAAAGCAAAAGAGATTTTAAATATTCCTTTAGTGCACTCCTGGGATTTATGTCTTATTGTCTGTGTTATTTTTATAATTCTTGGCACAGAGGTTAATTCTTAGGTTTTTGTTTAGTAGCTATGCAAATGATTTCTGTCAAGTAGAAAAGATAATCCTAGAGATTGTAGTTTATGTCCTGGCTGGACATTAACCAGCTTTGT
>NW_023223451.1:0-720 GCF_002007445.2 Ailuropoda melanoleuca | reverse complement strand
GATCTGGGCTGATACCTGGGAGGACCGCTCCTGGGTTGGGATTATCAAGTAATTCTTCTTTCTCACCAGCCTGAAAACTACGACAAGGCTGGGCAGGATGGGATGCCTCCTTTTACTCTCGGGCAACTTTTTTTTCTTTAATGAAAACCTTGAAGAGTGGCAAACATTTTGGGCTGAGTGTGTAACAGTTTATAAAAGGAGATAAGTTCCAGGTAATTAAATTGCAGAGCAAGGAAGCAAGAGACTTCAATGCATCAAACCTGACTTGAGGGATGGAACAGGCCAAAAGCTGATGGATTTCCTCACTCAGCATTATGTAAAAGAGCCAATTCCATTTGAATCGTGGTCCTGAACGAAGTTAACCTCATCGACAGTGTCTGCAGAGTTTTAAAATAAGGTTAAAAGACCTGAGGGTATCGATTAAGCTGCAAAACATTTCATCCCCTCGCCCGTGAAGTTCCTGGGTTGTCAAAGTGGGGTGCTCAGAACTTGGTGTCGCATCTCTGATGGGCATGTGTTCTTCTGAATCTGGGGCAAAATAATAAATTTAAATCTTTGAGCTGGACGGTTTCCTCCTTCCAGATGAAAAGGGCGAGCCACGGGTTGGTGCCTGAGGCCCTGTTGGTTATTAGGGGGACACTAACCAAAGCCCCTGTGTGTGGGGGTGAGCTCCATCCCTCTGATGAAATGCACTGATCACAGTTCCAATTCTCCGTAGAT
>NW_023223450.1:0-720 GCF_002007445.2 Ailuropoda melanoleuca | reverse complement strand
ATCTCTTACACACACCACACACACACACACACACACACACACACACACACACACACACGGCAGGGTGCTTGGCACATGGCAAGCGCTTTAAGCAAGTGTCCTTCTCTCCGCACTTCCTTCCCTTCTCGCCTCCTCCCTCATTTCCTTGAAGGGCAGGCATTTGAACAGAGTATAATTCTCCCTTTAAAAATTTAACTGGGCTGTTGTTGCGGTTGTTTTCTTCTTCTTAACCCCCCTTCTGCTCCTTCCCCCCTTGTCCTTGTCCTTGTTCTGTGGTTGCTGCTGTTTCTCCTTTTCCTTCTAGAAGAAACACACAGTCTTGCTTGCATGACTAATTATTTGAACCGGATATACCCTCCATTAATAAAGGAAGGAAATAATAAATTTGTTTCCTAAGGGCCTCTTAGCTGAAGATGACAATGACCTCATTTGTTCTTTCCAGCAGCCTGCAAGGTTCAGGAGGACAGGTATCATGAGGTCCTTCCCCACACCTATAGCTGAAGAAATAGAAGAATGGTTGTAAAAAGTTTTGTGATGTTAGAGAACCACCTGTCTGTCAGTACTGTATAGGTCAAAGATGTCCGAACTTTTATTTTTAGCCTCTTCTTTTTGGAAATAAATTTTACCTGGCAAATAAAATAGATACAAATACCCAAGTTCTGGCTTCAGTGGAGGGGGGAAGTTCTGAGTGTCCACTGCTCAGCGATGCTCCCACTCCTA
>NW_023223449.1:0-720 GCF_002007445.2 Ailuropoda melanoleuca | reverse complement strand
TATATACATTAAAAATCTTTACAGTAATATGCATGTATAATTATAAAATACATAGGTAACTATGAAGCATACACTAGAACACATATGTCAATGTTTTATAGTATTTTTAATTATATCAAGGAGTTTTTTATTGACAGCTAAATTTATGTAAACTTAGTAGCATCAGAAGCAAATCATTTGACAGGCAGATCTGCATAAGTTAAAAAGTAAGTTTCAGGAGACCATCTCTGGGTTTGATACGTGGTCCTATCAATATCTCATGACTTTGACAAAGTTGCTTTAATGTTCTAAAGCTCAGTTCGCTCATCTATACATTGGAGAGAGTAATAGTCTCCCCTATTTAATTACATTGTTATAAGTACAGTGTTGCTAAATGTGCTTAGATCTGTGGATTGATATACAGTTGGCATTCACAAGTGTTAATCATGATAAAATTCTAGAGTACTCCCTAAGTGTTCAGTGTTGTTATTAGACTAGAACTACTATTAGAAATCTAAATAGGGCAAGATATTTGGATTCATACTCAGAATGATAAAACTAAGGAAAAAATAAAGAGGAAGTTAAATCTTTGCTGTTAATTTGTGTCCCACCAGTTAAATGAAATTCAACTTCAGAATGATGGCTGAAAATTCACATTTGCTTGATTTTTCACATATACTGTTTTATTTCTTATTTTTCTCAAAACAAAAGACAAGTTTGGTTCTGTGTATCAAATTTTTT
>NW_023223448.1:0-1556 GCF_002007445.2 Ailuropoda melanoleuca | reverse complement strand
GTGTCAAATCTATTCCTGACAGATGGCCCTTCTTTGCTGTTCTTGGCTATTGTCATTTCAAAACTTCTAGAGAACAAAGTATCCTGTAGAGCAGAAGCTTCATAGTAGTGAATCTCTAAGATGAATACATTGTTTTGGAGGCATATTTGTGTCCTGCCTTAAATCACTTTAAGGATTTCGAAAATAAAATTTGATGGGTTTTCAAAAAAANTTGATGGGTTTTCAAAAAAGGTTGTGTTTGTATTTCTGTTGCTGCTTAGGCAGCGTTGTCTGGAGTGATTTAGAAGGAACCTAAGAGGAGATGGAAGAAGATAATTAGGGAACAGAAAACAGCATGTTGGGGTTTCTGGGAGAGATAAGGAAATAAAGAGCCCAGGTCTAAAAAATCTGTACTAAGTAAGAGTTACAAAAGGCAGTTAAGAGAATCTTGGGATGTTCTTCTTATCTGCCCATCTACCATCCCAAGCCATCCGTCATCTCTCGAAGAGTTCCTGCTTAAAACAAAACAAAACAAAACAAAAAACTGATAAGGTCATTATGGAAGAAAAGGAGAGAGAGTGAGATGGAAATATACAGCCTTTTGAAAAATCTATCCAACTTTATTCGTAAAATTTGCCATGCAATTCAATGTAGAATGGGATAACATTAAACCAAGTAATATTAGTCCCCAAATGCTTTGCATGCAGTAAAACACTAGAAGGTATGAAAAGGTTAAGTAATAACTGTTTTTAAGAAGTAACAATAAAATGGTTTTCCTGAAAGCATAAAAAGCATCATCTGCTAAACTGTGTTACAGAGTACTTTGTTGTGACTAAATTATTTTATTTAATAAGATGAAGCAGTATTGATACCCTGTTGAAAGAAGAAGGTGAGACTTGAAGAGGAAATGGGAATAACCTGTAGTCAGGAGGATAGAATGCTTCGTGATACGTGTATGATGGCAATAAAGTTGTGTTTGCTGACTCAAATGCATGTTGTTTAACTGGACAGGATTTCAAGGGACGTGGGTTTAATAGGTACACTGCAATACATTTATTTCACTTTATATTTAAATGTATCCCTCTTTAAAAGATACAGTGCCTTTAAATATATTTACTGAACTGGCGATTTGATTACATTTCTCATTTCCCACTCAAAAATAATTAGATGAACCATTTTGTGAAGGCAATTCACCTGCACATTCAGGAACGTGTTGAAAATCTAGTGCGTGTTTCTGCGTGCATTTACCAATTCCATATAATGCTCACAGCAAAAGCTAAACAAGATTAGTGCTTCCCAACTACCAGAGGATAAAATCAATTTATCATCCATTTTAGCAGAAGCCATGGAGTTTTATAAGTGATTAAACTGAAGGAGATGCTTTAGGCAACATAGAAATAGAACATCTCTTGATAAATTATGACCGAGGTTGTCAAATCTGTGGTAAGCCTGTGATGTGGTTAGGCAGGGTCAGCTCCTCTGGGACGCTGGTTACAATGACATTTTCTTATGTTTGACTTGTCTCTGGATTCAAAGAAGCAAACAATTTTCTTAATATAACTCCTTATTGCATTCCC
>NW_023223446.1:0-720 GCF_002007445.2 Ailuropoda melanoleuca | reverse complement strand
GCCGGGTATCACCTGCGGTGCCGGCTTCTCCCGCTCAGCCCACCCGCCCGGTTGTTGGGTGTGGTTTCCTTTCCATGTCGTGCCGAAGCCCGGAGCTGCGGAGACACACTGGGGCTTTCTCAGATTTTGGTGATTGTGAACGACGCTGCTATAAACATCCAAGTCCAAGTTTTTGTTGTGAACACAGGTTTTCACTTCTTTAAGATTCATCCCTAGGAGTGGCTGGTTTGGGTCACACGGTAAGTGTGTGCTTAACTTTGTACAACCGCCAGACTGTCTTCAGAGGGGCAGGCCCAGCCCGCCAGCCACGTGCGAGAGTTCCAGCGGCTCTGCCTCCCGAGTGCTTGGGACTGTCAGAGGTTGATTTTCTGTTACTTATTTTTTGGATTTTAGCTATTCTGTGTGGTGTGTGGTGGTATGTCATGTGATTTTAATTTGCAATTTCCGATGATCGGTGATGTTGGACGCTTTTCCCATGCTCACCAGCAATCCTCTGTATTCCTTGGTGACATATTCCTTAAACTGCTCATTTTAATTGGGTTGTTTGCTTTCTTATCGGGGAGTGTTGAGAGTTCTTTGTATCATCTGGATGCGTCTTTTGTCAGATAGGAGATTTACGATCATTCTCTCCCCATCTGTGACTTGCCTTTTTAACTTCCTAATAGTGTCTTTCAGAGAGCAAAATTTTTAATTTCATTGGAGTCCAATTTATCAGTTCTT
>NW_023223445.1:0-720 GCF_002007445.2 Ailuropoda melanoleuca | reverse complement strand
TATTTGGGAGTTTAGCTGAAAGGGTGAGAAGAGTAAGTGGTTAGCAAGTGAAACAGCAATAACAATCTTCAAATAAATTCTGTGTTGGAACATCAGGTAGTATAATCAACAATTTACAAGGAAATATAATCAGCGTTCTGTATCATATTGGCTGTGTTAGAATGCAATGTGTAACCAAAATTGTTTAAAATTCTAGCTTCTTGTTCACAACAGTCATCTTGCATAGCTCTTCCCACCAAATGAAATGGGAAAATTAACTGTGTTATTTCCAAACCTAGCCTCCATGATTTATCAGTTCTTTAACAAAATAGATGCTAAAGCTAGCTTGAAATTAGCTTTCTCTTTCTGGCCTTTTACCAATAAGCCAAGGTCCAAATTCAGAGACAACAGAATCATTTGTTTCCTCATTAGTCTTATTAGTTTAACTACACCTACCAATAGGAGAGGCCAAGCAAGGTTGCTCAAGAGGTGCTCATCAACACAGCATTGCTTATGAAAGCTTGACCAAAATTCTTAGACCTTGCATTACACCTAAACAAGACCACGTTTCATGATAGAGATCCATCTTCAGAATTTGAGCCAAGCTAATTGTACAGCATTCTGAGAAACTGAATAAATCCAACCGCGTTCTTTGTTTAAAGGGAAGAGGCACATCAACCCTGATGTCAACTGCCCATTCAAGTGCTTAGGAACCCAAATTTATTTATGTGTTTATTCATT
>NW_023223444.1:0-720 GCF_002007445.2 Ailuropoda melanoleuca | reverse complement strand
ACACACACACACACACACACACACACACACACACGAGTGAGTCAGGAATAATAAACAGAGACTGTAAGCCATGTAACAGGTAAAGCAAAGTCAGGGCTATAAACATGGCTTCCTATTATTCGGAGAACAATCCAAACATTCATTCATTTTGGTTATACAAATAAGTGATACTGCTACAACTGCAAGTCAGGTCATTCTGCTTCCAAAAATCTTCCAATACAAGAGAAAAAAATGTCAACAAGTTTGAATAAAATATACAAGAGGGGAAAATGGGGCAAATTTTTTAATACTTTATAAAATAAAACTGTAAGACCTATCAAGAAGTGGTATAAATATGATACAGTGTGCTCCATTTTGTCTAGTGTTTATTCTTTCCCTGAAGTCTTGTCCCTATGCTCACTGTTTCAATTTTAATTTAGAGTCCCTCTTATCTCCTCAAAATATCCTTTCATCCAAAGATCAAAGTTAATTTTTATTATTAACTCTCCTTTTATTTAATTGGCAAGTGTAGGACAGTGCCAAAAATATTTACTAGTCAAAATTCCCAGTGCATTTTAATTTTGTAGCAGGTCTTTATGGTTATATGGGTTAGAGATTGGATTCCTTAATCATATTCCTTTTCTGTTTTGGGTTTTTCTTATTCCATACAGTGTTAAAAGCCCACACTGCATGCCAGCCTACCATAGGGTCATACCCACTGTGGGCATCCAAGGAATTCGC
>NW_023223443.1:0-720 GCF_002007445.2 Ailuropoda melanoleuca | reverse complement strand
TGCTATCATATTAATTGCTATGTATTAGTATTGTTTTGTATTACGATGTTATGCTATGATTTCCTATGTATTATTGTTATTATATATTACCAATATGTAATGATTTTTTAAAAATCAAAGTAATTTTTATATGGCTTAGGCTGCAGTTTTTTTCATATTTATTGAGCTATAATTGCCAAATTGTAACATATTTAAAGTGTGCAATGTGATGATTTGTTCTACATATACATTGTTAAAGGATTTCTCCTGCCCTCAGGCTAATTAACATATCCATCTCTTCATTTCTTTACTCCCTCCTCTGCCCCCTTTTTTGGTGAGAACTTTAAGTTATAGCATTTGAGCAAATTCAGTTATACAGTACAGTGTTATCAACTAGTTGCCTACTAGTTATACATTAGATCCTAAGACCATATAGTTATTTTATAACTGAAAGTTTATACCCTTTTACCAACCTCTTCCTATTTCTCCAACCCCCCATACTGTGGCAACCACTTTTCTACTCTGTTTCTATGAGTTTGCATTTTTTTTTATTCTACTTATAAAAATGAAATCATGCAGTATTTGTCTGGCTTATATAATTTAGGATAATGCCCTCCAGGTTCATCCATTTAGTGGCAAATGGCAGGATTTTCTTCTTTTTTAGGACAGTATCTCATTGTATCCATATATCTATATCTGTATATACCACATTTTCTTTATCCATTTCCCTATTGATGGACA
>NW_023223442.1:0-720 GCF_002007445.2 Ailuropoda melanoleuca | reverse complement strand
AAAGCTAATAAAGGTGTGTGGTCTGCTAGCCAGGAGACCCCTGTTCTGTGCCCCAGGTGGAGATCTCCCTCCAGCTGGTCCATCCAGAGGGCAGGTCTGTTTCCAGGTCCAGGCTCAGATTTGCCTGGTGCTGGAGTCAATAGGTGATCGATTCTAGGCATATTGCCGGGCCTAGGAGAGGCCTGTGTGGTCCCCCTTGTGTGTTTCAGTCAATGCTGGGGGGGGCGGTGCTCTAAGTGTATCCATCATGGTACCCACCGTAAGGTGGCACATAACTCAGCTCTCCTGACCTCTAGAAGAGCAGGTTGCCATCCCCCGTTCCGAACCAAACGACAAACAAAATAATGGGGACTAAGTCAGGAGTCAGGAGCTGGAGCAGCTGCCACTGCCCATGACGATGTCCCCGGTGCCTCTCCCTCAGATCACAGGAGCCGCAACAGGCCGTTCCTTCCAACCAGCTGCTGGGAGGAGGCAAGTGCCCAAGCTTGGCTCCGATGGCTTCCTATGTGACTGCAAGCCAACAATGGATCCCACCTAGTTCTTGGGGTGGTCATGAAGATTCGTTATGATAACTTGTCAAGTGCGGCCATGTAGAGGTGCCCAGCAAGCGTAAGACGGTGATCCTCCCTGTGGAGAAAGGGGATCCCTACTGCATTGTTGGTGGGCATGCAAGTTGGTACAGCCACTCTGGAAAACAGTGTGGAGGTCCCTTAAAAAGTT
>NW_023223441.1:0-1054 GCF_002007445.2 Ailuropoda melanoleuca | reverse complement strand
CTTATGTTCGGAAAGTGGAATAAAAACACAGGAATATAAACACTCCAAACCCACCAAACAAAGGCACAGAATGGACAGAGACAATTTGCAATAGAAAAAGGAAATGTCTAAGAAACCCAGAAATATACTCATTCTCTCCAGTAAGGAAATAATTGCAATGTAAGGCTTTTTTAGTATATCCCCTTTTCACTTCTTATATTTTTTAAATTGCTTGGAATATCCGGCATGAAAATGGACACTGTGCAATATATGTCTCTTGATCCATTAGTCTGGGTCTTTCTCATCAATACGGGAACATGCTCAAATCATCCCTGTCTTAAAAAGCATGAAAGGAATGCCCTCACTTGACTGCATATCCCTCCTGGCTAAGACCCTTTATATCTGTTCCCCTTACTTGCAAAGGTCCTTGGACTTGTGTTCTACTCTCGTTAGGACCACTTGCTGCCTCCCATTGCCGCTCTTCCATCACCACTACTTCATCCTCAACAATCTCCCGTGCATGGCTGATTTCAATGTTCACTTTTGTTTGTAGGATAATAAACAAACGTATTCATTAGTTTCCAAGCAAGCCAAAAACCACAGTGATGTCCTGGTGCTGGGCAGGGATGGCTTGACTCTCCGGTGGCTTCAGGTAAATATTTCTCACCCTTCTATTCTCGCTGGCCCTTTCCAGCAGAACCTGCTGGGTTTTCAGAGTCACCTGCATGGGGGTCTCTGTGAGAAAGTCCAAGTTTCTCCCTCAATGATGGATGATGGACACTGAAGATCTGTTCTCAAATAATACAGCAGGAGTCTCCTACCCAGACCTGGGGACTCCAAAGAAATAACCGTGTCCCATTCAGCACAAGGTTGCACCTGCTGAGATACAATAGCAGAAGAGATATTTACAGCTCGCTATGCTCCCTAGGCATATTTCCCTCCTGGTACTCCAACCCCTGGGCACATTATCCCCCTCTGGACAGGTGGCATTTTTTTTTTTTTATGTAGTTGCCTCTTCCCAAGAGACCAGCTTAGAAGTCAGGTGAATGCACTCATTACTCTTCCCTGAACTCAC
>NW_023223440.1:0-720 GCF_002007445.2 Ailuropoda melanoleuca | reverse complement strand
CCTTCCTTCCTTCCTTCCTTCCTTCCCTCCTTCCTAAGATTTTATTTATTTATTTGACAGAGAGAGAGAGTGGGAGAGAATGAGCAGGGGGTGGGGCAGAAGGAGAGGGAGAAGCAGGCTCCCCATTGAGCAGGGAGCCCAACACAGGGCTTGATCCCAGGTCCCCGGGACCATGACCTGAGCTGAAGGCAGATGCTTAACCGACTGTTTTTTTTCTTTTCAAGGGGATGCAGATTATTCTCAGCAAGAACAGGGCCATTAGTTCAACAAATAGTCCTTGAGCACTTTGCCTGTGCCTGGCAACATGATAGCCACTGGGGATGGAGCAGGGGAAGCACTAACTCCTGCCCTCATGAAGCTTTGGGTCTAGTGGGGAAGACAGGCATTTAAATGAGTACGTGCAGTAAAGTGCTACTAAGGGCAGTGTGTCTGGTATGGGGAGGTGTGTCTGGAGGGGAGACGGGGGGTCGGGGCAGCGGTGAGATTACAGATGGAGTCCTATGCCTGTGAGCAGAACAGGGAATGTTTAAGCAGGGAGTGAGCGATTGCATTAGAAGGGGTCCCTCTAACTTGAGTGCCCGGTATGGAGCAGAGGGGTAAGGCGCTGGAGGCGAGGAGACTGGTCGGGAGGCTGGTGAAGACCTTGCTGGAATAACATCAGAATGTAGGAAATTGAGCATGCCCTTCCACCTATTTGCAGCATTTGACTTTAATGTATTT
>NW_023223439.1:0-720 GCF_002007445.2 Ailuropoda melanoleuca | reverse complement strand
TTTGGATTTGGTTTGTTTCCAGTTCTTATTTGTTACAAATAAGGTTGCTGTGAACATTTGTGTACAAGTCTTTGTGTGGATATTTGCTTTCATTTCTCTTGGGTAAATGCCCAGGAGAGTATAAATCATAGAGTTGTAGGTTTTATTTTTTTAAGAAACTCTCAAATTGTTTTCCAAAGTGGTTGCATAAGGGCTGTAGTTCCCTGGATCCTCACTAATGCATGGTATGATAAGTCTGTAATTTTAACCATTCTACTTGGGGTGTGGTTTCTTATTGTGGTTTTGTTTCCCGTTTCTCTGATGATTGATGCTGACTAAATTTTGATGTGCTTATTTGTGATCTGTGTATCTTTGGTGGCAAAGTTTCTGTTCAAACCTCTGGCCTATTTTTATTGGTGTATAGTTTTACCTTTTTTGTTTCCTCACTATTGAGTTTTGAGAATTATTTATATATTCTGGATACAAATCCTTTATGGAGATGTATAAATTTTTTATATTTTCTTCCAGTCTGTGGCTTATCTTTTCATTTTCTCTCCAGATCTCTCTGAGCTCCATTCTGTAAACTACAGAAGCTTTGTTAACCTCAAACTCTCAGCTCCAGAAACCCGCCATGCTCAGCCTTGTGTCCCCCCTGCACCATGCCTGAGAAAGTCTTTCAAAGCAGTAGGCTGGGCAATTGTAGGGCCCATCTCAATTGTTTATCATTTCTTAGGGGTTACT
>NW_023223438.1:0-720 GCF_002007445.2 Ailuropoda melanoleuca | reverse complement strand
TTATGGATGTAGCATTTTTTATTATCTGATTGATATTTTAATTACAAGATTTTGCTTTGTTTTGTTTGTTTCTTCTCTCTGCTTTTTCTCTTTGTTACCAGAATTCCTTTTGTTTGTGACTCTTTTTATTGGTCTTTGTGTTAGGGTTTTCCTCATATATCTGGTAATTAGTGATTGCCCATTCATATTAAAGAATGAGGTCCTCAAGTACTGAATAGAAATTCTATGTGCTGAATGGAAATTCTAGGTGCTTGATGAATTGAATAGTCCAAGTTGTGTGATTTGTTGGGGAATATAGGCCATCTTCTTAGGGGAACCTTAAATATCAATATTTATAAGTTTTTCTTCTTAGGCCGGTTTCTTCAAAGAGGAACTCTCCCCCTTCCTGTCTGGGGTGATAAAGAACTAGCAAAAGTTTCCTGGGAGCTGAGTATGGATTAGGGTTCAGTATGTATAGATCCCTTTTTTGTGAATCACCCCATTTTCTGCACTCGGTTATGACTGGTCTTGCCCAGGTGATAGTCTCTTGATCAATTTTCGGATCTGATTTCTGGTCTTCTATTCGTCTTCCTGCCTTGTCTGAATGGACTGGTGAGTGCTTTGGGCCAAGGTATCCTATCGACTTACAAAGATTTTCAACCAATTCTCTTGCTTCAGCTCAACCTAAACTGTGGACTCAGAGATATCTGGTTTATGTAATTCTTTTTTTAAAATTTTTTT
>NW_023223437.1:0-3923 GCF_002007445.2 Ailuropoda melanoleuca | reverse complement strand
AGCACACGGGGCCAGCTGGAGCCAGGCATTTAGGAAGCAGAGACCTGCAGGAACCTGAGGGAACAGTGGGTTCCAACAGCAGAGCTAATTCCTGAAATGCCTCGAGACCTTTAAAAGACAGGTGATCCATCAATTAAGTTGTAGTTCTAGTAATGAATTATGATCTCTGTTTATGAGGTTTGAAGGGGAGTGGTAGAAAGTTGTAGGAGGTGGTAAGTAATTCCGCATTCTGAACTTTGCAGCCTGCAAAGAAACTGGCTTTCACTCCAACTTTCCTTATCTGTTTATTTTATTTGCTCTGTAGAACAGCTAACCGGAAGTTGCATGACAGTAACGACGGCCTTAGGAGTGCCCTTGAAAACAGTTACAGCAAGTTCAACAGATCTTTGGTATGCAGCACAATTTTATAATACGTTTTGTTCTCCCTTGTAGTAGAGTATTTTGATGGAGATCATGTGTTTTCTTAAAGGGGGTGGTTACAGTAATGAGAAACTGTTCCATTTAATAAGAGGAGGCAACATTTTCCCGAATTAAAGCATATGCCACCCCTTTGCAGAAATAAATGCCTAGATGTTTACCAACTCTCTGTTAGCTGCTCAAGGAAACCAGAGAAAGAGGTATAAGATGTGACCTGGGTCCTGGAAGAGTTTATAATGGAGCAGGGAGTTAAGATGTGCAAAGATAGCAATGATATAAGAAAAAGTGGGAAATCTTATGGAAGTAGGAAGAAAATACTGCCCATTTCAGAGGAGGGAGAAGGTGCTTCTGGCTAAGATGTGCATTTAGACACACTGAGTATTCTTTATGGTCGTGAGATGATCAGAGTGGAGGCCTTGGATTTAAAACCCTGCTACAGAAACAAGCTAAATCCCTCTTGGAATTTTGAGGAACTTCCCCAGACTACATGTGCCAGAAATCCTCTTCTCCCACTTTTGGGGGTCAACTTCGAGTTCGGGGTTCCTTTGCCATAGATTTAAGTAGGGACAAGTCAGTCACTAAGCCAAATTGTGGTTTGAGAAGAGTTAAATCCAAAGAACTTGGTATTTCAGGGTGCTGGCCCTTGTGGGGAACCGGGATGCCCCTTTATGGCTTAAGCAGTAGAATTTGGACCTAAGACACAATGCGGAGAAGAGTACTACGGGCAGTTATCTTAGTGTCTGTGCTCACATTTGCTCATGTAGGATATGAAATTTTTAATTACATTAGAAGTTAATCAGTGTGCTATATATATGTATATATGTATTTTGTATATATGGAATAACAAAATGTTGCTTATATATTTTATGTATTACAGCGCATAAATAATATATCACCAGGGAATACAATTTCTAGAAGCAGTCCCAAATTTAATGGTCATTCTCCTCAACCTCTGGGCTATGACAGGTATGTAACACCTACTTACTTTTTGTTTCAATTCTGGATCAGAGTTAAAAGGAAAGTAAATTTCCTTAGAGGTGAATTAAAGCAGGACTTCACTGTTGGGCACTAATTTCTGTTTTCGGCTATGTTATTTTAAATTTCTGAAACATGTANTGTTGGGCACTAATTTCTGTTTTCGGCTATGTTATTTTAAATTTCTGAAACATGTAAAAATTCAAAGTAGAAATGTTTCAGAGAGGGCAAGGTGATTTCCTTCAGATATTGTTATGACTTGATTTTACGTCTGCTCCCCCTGACCTCATTCCCTTGTCGTGCCTTGCTCCTCAGAAGTGGACTCCGAGAACTCTTACAGGGAAACAAGCAGAACTATAGCGTAGGACGTTGCCATGTATGCGGGATACGATGTTGAGACTCTTGGCATGATCTGTAAATGTTTAATAGCTCAGCATAATCTCATGTAAGCTGTGTTTGAGGACAGGGAAACTTTCAAAACAAATAGAAATATGACTAGTAGATGTTTGTGAGCTGTTGTATTGAAGGAGTCAGAGAGACTTAACAGAACCGAGAATTTAGCTCTATTTTGAATCACATGAAGTGATATATTGGTCCTGCTGTAACTTGAGATCTAATGACAAAGACTGAAAGATTACATGTGTGTACTTGTGTGTATAAATACACATGCCCATTGTTACTACTTAAAAAGTTAAAAAAGTTAAATGGGGAGCATATCAAACCTCGAAAGTGGAAGTGAATGCATAAACTATGGGCTTCCAGCTCTCCATTTCCAATGCAACTTTCCAATTCATGTTCATTCCCTTTGCATTTGAGATCTTTTGTTCTAAAGAATAATGTACTGGGAGTCAAGATGGCAGAGCAATAGGGGGACCCTATGCCTGCCTTGTCCTTCGAACACAGCTAGATAAATATCAAATCATTCCAAATACCCAAGAATCTATCTGAATGCTGAGAGAACAAAATGCAGAACTAAAGGGAGAAAAGAAGCCACATTGTGGAAGGTAGGAGGTGCAGAGATGTGATTCCGGGGAGAAAACAATCACAGGTGCGGCAGAGGGGAGGGAGCCTTGTTCTTGGAGAGCAGAGAGAGAGATATAAAGATCCAGATAGAAAGCAGCACCCTGGGGATTACACAAGAGAAACACTTTCCCAAAACCACTGACTGGGAAAACTTATAGTGGCAAGTTTTTACAAGCAGAAAGCTCAAAGTCTGAAGTTTTAGAAGTCCCTGCCACTGTTGGGTAGAGCCTGGTGGGCATAGCAGTGCTCCTGTGGGGAAGAGGGGCAGAGGTCTAGGAGTGGACAGTGTGGTCTGAAGATCCCCTGGGTCACTGGGGGAGAAATATTTCCCCTTCTTGGAGTGCATTTGGGAGAGGTGGCATGGCCTCTTGGGACAAAAGTGGTTTCACTAGCATAGAAACAGAGATACCTGCCAAGGGCAGCAAACCTTGGTGCTGGCTTTTTGCTGCACTTTACCATAAACTCCAAGCCCCCATGCGATTGTGTGACTGCTTTTCTGGGACAAACCGGCACCAGCTGCAGCATGGTGAGACCCTTGCGCAGAGGGTCAGCGTGGATCTGCATAGCGCCAGCTCCTTAAAATTTGGAATTTTGAAACCCAGCCACACTTCTGAGATAAAACATAGGAGTACTGTGCCACCCGGCAGACAGGCAGCACAGAAGCTGACGGGGTGAAGGCTGAGATCTGATGGAAGCTGGGGACAAAAAAGGGAAGAAAGTTTGCTCTTCTGTGAGGACTTTCTGAAGAGTAGCAGGTGCAAACTCCCTGTTCCAGGGACGAGAGAGTGGGGCAATGCCATTTTACCCCACCCATCAGCACTGACAGACTTCAGTGAGCATCACAGCACCCACAGTGGAGGCTAGAGCCACTACCCCACAGGTGTATTTTTACTAGGGCAAGTCAACCTGAGAACCAGTGCAGCAGGCCCCACCCCCAGAAGACCAGCACAAACCCCTTGCATGCACCAAGTCTGCTGATCATAGAGTGCTGCAGAGCTTCAGCTCCAGTGGAAATAGAATCAGGCTTATTTTAACAAACAGACCAGAGTACACCTAGTGAAAATGTCACATACTGAACAAGGTCGAAACACTCCCCACTGCAGGCAAGGAGAAACTCTGCAGAGGACTGACCTGAGGGAAAGAGCAGCCAAAACATAATAGCAGAGTCACACTCTGAAACACTTCCTGAAGCACCAGGCCCTGGACAGTATAGGACCTCTTCTTAATATAGCCATTACTCTCAGGAGCAGGAAATATAACAGGCTTTCCTAACACACACAAAAACATAGTGACCTTGACAAAATGACAAGATGGAAGAATTCACCCCAAAAGACAGAACAAGAAGTCACAGCCAGGGATCTAATCAAAACAGATTTAAGTAATATGCCTGAATCAGAATTTAAAACAACAATCATAAGAATACTAGCTGGGCTTGAAAAAAGCATAGAAGACACTAGAGAATCCCTTACTGCAGAGATAAAAGAACTAAAAACTAGTTAGGCTGAAAT
>NW_023223436.1:0-720 GCF_002007445.2 Ailuropoda melanoleuca | reverse complement strand
TTTTTTTTTTTAGGTCCAAATAGCTTTTCTAACTTCTGAGGATTGAACAACAATTTGTCATTATTTTTGATGCCATTTTGACACTAACAAAGAGATGCAGAAAGTAATGAGTATGAAATGGTTTTTCATCTTCTAGTTATGGTAGTATAGCAGATTAGATGCCCTGAAACACTATCTCAAAAACAATTTTGTGAAGAAGCCAGATTAAGAAAAGGAGTATAGATGCATTGCTGAGCTGCTAGAAAAGGAAAGATCATTGCCAGGTGAGACCGGGGATTCTAAGAATAAGCACATTTAAAGGCAGAGTTTCCGACAAAACCAGTAGATCTTTACGCCACTTTGATGCCACAGAGAGTAAAGGTGGGAGTGGATAAAGTCTAGAGTCTAAGGTGGGGAGTTTTATAAAAGGAGGCAGCAAGGCAGGGAGTGAAGGAGGAAGGCAGATGGGGCAAGGGAAAAGTTTCTCTACGAAAGAATGACAATCAGACTGACAGCTGGCTTCCTAACAGCAACACAGAAGTCAGAAGAAAGTGAAATCATAATTTCAACGTCTTTAGAAAAAACAACCTCTCAACCCAGAATTTTAGATCCAGTGAAACTATTTTTTTTCAGTGAAACTATTTTTAGATATGAGGGTAAAATAAACATTTTTTTGAAAAATGTCATTTTTAAACAAAAATTTAGAGAATTTACCACCAACACTCACTTAAACTTTTTTTT
>NW_023223435.1:0-720 GCF_002007445.2 Ailuropoda melanoleuca | reverse complement strand
CGAAGCGTGGGACAAAAATGTTTGGAGTTCTTGTGTCAAAGTCTTTTGTCTATTGCTATGCTTAACGAAAACCTTGTCAAGATTACTTTAGAAGAATAACAGGAATGCTTACAGTGGCGAATCCTCTGGTAGGCACCACCTTCGTCAAAATGACCTCAGTTCTTGTTTCCAGTAATGATGGTAACCAAGGGTATGTGCCTTTCGATACGATACACTGAGTATTAGCATTACTTCTCTGTTCATCCTGCTAAAGGGCAGACCTGAATCAAATAGTGAGGGAACATCACACAAACTATTGGAAGGACAATCTACAAAATAACTACCCCGTGTTCTTCAAAGATGCCAATGCTATGAAACAGACAGAAAGCCTCAAAACTCTGCCAGATCAAAAGAGACTAAGGAGACACGAAACACACTACTCCCTCTGGCTTTCTCCAGCATTATAATTAAGTTCCTTCAATATTCCTATACCCATGTTTTATATGTCTATAAATATGCAAACAAAGAAACACTTTATTTGTATTTATACCAACAGAAGAGCAAGTTCGTGCAGTATTCTGCATGTTGCTTTTTTCACTACAATATATCTGGAGTTTTTTTTCATATCCATCTGTGTAGATTGATTTCATCTATTTTCTCTAAGCTTTTATAGCCTCTTCCATGAAAAGCTTGAATGAGATTTATATTTATGGTGGGTTCTTCTTTTTTTTTTTTTTTTTT
>NW_023223434.1:0-720 GCF_002007445.2 Ailuropoda melanoleuca | reverse complement strand
TCAACGGGCTGTTTGCGCATCCTATCTGTTTCAAATTGGTTAACACTGAAAAGAAACCTCAAAGAAATTTCACCTTGTCTTTATTAAGTATTTCTGCTTGTTGATACTGGGTTTATATTGCTCTGCTGATGAGGGGATGCTCTGAAGTCAGAAGTGTGCCTTTTTATGTCCTTGGAGGTCTCTGCAAACAGTGTCATGCTAATTACGTTGTCTACTTGAAGCCCAAAATATTGATGGATAGTAGGCTAAGGGTCCCAGTGGAAGAATACTGGCAGGACTTCTTACCTATTATGACATTTTTATTTAGCTCAGTCTTTATTTTCCAATCTACTTTCTTTAGAGTCACTTCATTTAAGAGGTTATTATTCATAGTAAGAACATTTTCCCCCCCTGTGACAGAGAGAAGAGTCTAGAGATTGCATCTGATAGAGGGTCAAATTCAGAAGCAATCCAAGCCAGACTCTGGCCTCTGTGCAGAGCCAAATCCATCAAACAGAGATGATGAGACCGAAACGTATACTCTTTAATGAGTTCCTACCCACAAAGAATGGTTTTTAAGGCAGAAGGGAATACTTGGGTCCTCTATGCAAATGTCTTCTTGTCCCTCAGGGATTTCCTACAGTCTTGAGGAGACATTTGCTTGTAGATTAGGTCTTTCCTTATTTTAATTTGATGTAAGTTTTATGGTATGTGCTTTTTTTTTTTTTTTTTTTTTTTTAA
>NW_023223433.1:0-719 GCF_002007445.2 Ailuropoda melanoleuca | reverse complement strand
GGGCCTCAATTTCCCTCCTAATGTCATTCAAATGAAAACCTTCCATTTCCTCTCTGAAAGCCACATATTTGAAATCAACTCACTGGTGTCCGGGTATGATCCGTCAGGGCAGTGGGTAAGGCAGCTGTTGATTTCTTCATTGAGGAAATACCCATATTTACAGGACAGGCACTGGTCCCCATGGCTCCCAAAGCAGGACTCACAGTTGGGCGCACACTTCCTGCATCGCTTCTTGTCAGCATGGTAGTGGCCGGAGGGGCAGCTGGAGACACAGATCCTGCATTGTGGAATGACAAGAAAGAAGGGAAGCATCACCGGAGACGGAGTCCTCGGCACTCTTGGTTAAGCATCCCCAACAGCCATGTTCCATCGCAAAGTCCTTTTTAAACCACTACGGTAACACCACATCCAAAGCACCAAATTCTGTTGGTTGAAGCTTTTTCCTGGTCGGGGGGCTGAAGCAGCCAGGCAGCCGACCAATACCAAGTCCGCCAAGTAAGGCATGTCTTGGTCCAAGCCATCTTCCGGTTTGGGACTAAGCTCTTTAAAGGGGATGAGGGTTAGAAACCGAGGCTCAAGAGGAAGGTTGTGGCATGGGGTTGAAGGGAAACTATGGGGGAATCACGATTTTATACCAAAGTTGCTAATACGAGGTTACTTCTCTTTCTGTGTGTTGTCCTAGGGACCCTGTGCACTAGTGGTAATGGCTTTACGCTCTT
>NW_023223432.1:0-719 GCF_002007445.2 Ailuropoda melanoleuca | reverse complement strand
TTTTTTGTAGAACTTTAGAATTACATGAATTCCTAGTGATAAGGGCGTCTCTGAAATCTATAGGCTATTTGGGACATGTTTCTTTAAAAAAAAAAAAAAGAGTACCAGAAACATGCTTAATAAAAATGTTCCAGGTACACTTAAACGGAACAATCTGTGAATAATATAAAATTCTTAGTGTCACAGTAGTCCAGTGAGGGCCAAATTGATACGTTTTTCACAGAGTAAAAGCGTAAGTTTTACAACCATATGACCTGCTTCATTCTCATTCTGTGCGTGGTTAGCACGAACACTGGCTTGGACAAGCAATACTCCTAACCGAAGGATCTTTCATGTATTTACAAATAGGCTCTCGGTGTTTTCCGTGCATCCATGCTTTTCCAGCGCTGGACAAGTGATGGAACACTTAGGTAAGATCTCGCTGGCCCCAGGAAAGGTCCCACTCATGGTTTGTTACACAGATGGTGATATCAAGAATGCAACAGTTCATAGCACTTACAGGAAAAAGTATGATTCCAAGCAAAACGATAGATTAACACCACAAAGAACAAGAGAATTGATTAAGCCAGTGACAGTTCAACGTTGGCTACTCACCTGTCTCAACCCCAGCGTCTTTGTGTCCCACATCTGTTTTATATTCCAGAAAAAGGGCTGCTCGCATTTCTGGCAAGAATCACTCTCTAACCACTGAGGAGCCTGGGGGAGGAGAAAGTCAAAGC
>NW_023223431.1:0-719 GCF_002007445.2 Ailuropoda melanoleuca | reverse complement strand
TAAATAAATAAATAAATAAATAAATAAATAAATAAATAAGGAGTGGGGTAAAAAGATTCTAAATATGATTGTGATGCTGATGGAGGCAAAATCCATTGTCTTATAGGCCCTTATTTTCACTATAATTACAGTGTGGAATGCCAAAATCACAATGTTAACAGTAATAAGCCTGGGAGTGGTAGCAATTCTAATGGGGTGTCTCTGGCAGGAGTAAGCAAAATGAAAGGAGTCCCTTCTTCTTTCTCAGTCACACTGCAGTAACTTGTCCTGTTCACAATCTTCATATTGAAGGTAAGTGATTGAATTGTGAAACAGAGACATTCCCCTGTCTTCATTTGACCAGCAATTAATTCTATTTCCTGCATGTTGAAGTAACTTCTGTTAATATATTGCTTTTGATATAGGAAATGAGAGTAACGAACACACTTTATAAAAACAGATATACATTCCCACTTGGCTAACAAAATGATGTTCTTCCTACCTGCTGCAATTGATTAAGAGTAAAATATCAGCATTCATCGGGGAACTCTAAGCACTAAATTTCTCTGGCCCCATGGTATGTTAAAGATTTTTCTCCCTATAATTTAACTCTGTTTACTAACTATTTGCATATTGCTTATGCATCATGGATGCTGAAAAACTGGGAATCTGCAGCCAGAAAATAATATAACAACAAACATTTACATTCCTTGAATTAAACATTTATAAAATCTTAAAAA
>NW_023223430.1:0-719 GCF_002007445.2 Ailuropoda melanoleuca | reverse complement strand
GACATTTATTTGAAAAACAAGTGATCAACACCCCACAGCGAAGAATATTCCATGCTTTTGTCACCGCACCAAGCACTTCCTCTTGCCGCAGCTACAGACACAGACGGAGGTCGTTCTGGTTTATACTAATAGCCAAATGCAGAGGAAAAGCAGCACATGTCCCAAAGTGACTGCTCTTGAGAGATGTTTTCCTGGCAGGGAAATAGCAATCACGCAAAAATGTGACAGGAGTAGTTGAATAAAGAACATGAAGAAGTGGTGGCCTGTGGACTGCACCAGGCACATAGAGTGGGTTTTATTAACTGGAGCCGACGCTTGAAAATAAGTAGTATCAGATGAAAATGGGCATTTCCATCTTTTTCTGGAAATTCAGAAGACCTGGCAACATTGGGCTTGCATTCTCACAAAGCAGCGATGCGTTGAAGCTAGGACTGTCCCTTTTAGACAGGGCACGTTTTCTTTCTCTGAAACCTCCTTCTGAATTGTGTTTCCCCCACCCCCATTCATAAGTTGAAGCCCTAACCCCCAAAGTGACTGTACTTGGAGACAGGGCCTCTAAGGGGCTATCAAGGTTAAATGAGATCCTAAGTCTGGGTTCCTAGTCTGATTTTTCCCTCTTCCCTTGTGCACAGGCATACAAAGGAAAGGCTGTGTGAGGACACGGCAAGAACGTGGCCATCGGCAAGCCAGGAAAAGAGGTCTAAGGGAAACCGGTTCTG
>NW_023223429.1:0-584 GCF_002007445.2 Ailuropoda melanoleuca | reverse complement strand
CATAAGTCCTGTTGACTACCAGGACCAGGTGATCTGGAGATAGACATCTGGGCAGCAGTCATAAAAACCTGAATTCCAGATGAGTGTATAAATTATTTTCTGGGTAATATTGGCAAGCTGGCACAAGGCAGAGGAACAGCACCAAGGTGGCATTTCCAGCCTAGGTTCTTTGAGAGCAGCTCTGTAGGTCACTTAATACGTGCCAAACCTGAAGACCGCCCCTCATNGACCGCCCCTCACGTCGAAGCTCTAAAGTAAGCAAAGAAACCTCCTTCACAGAAAGACTTGAGAGTATTCCACAGTCCACCATTCAGTGTCCTGGGGCCAGCCTGTCAAGAACCATCCATCCCTCTGATTAACACAGTCTCATTAAGGACATGTGGAGCTAGGTAAGGAGATACAGATAGGGGCCATGGGATCAGGCTTACAAAATTCAAAATGTGGGAGATGAAAGGAAACCAGAGATAAGGGAACAAACCAGACCATCCTGTCCTAGGTGTCAGAGGTGGGGTCTTGTTAAAGCCAGCTACTTGTGACCAACCAAGAATTACCCCACGTTAAAAAGGAAGTAAGCCATTGAAGGT
>NW_023223428.1:0-719 GCF_002007445.2 Ailuropoda melanoleuca | reverse complement strand
GATGTTGCCGAGGAAGACTAATATTCATTAGTGTTTTGAGTGTTCCATATTGGCCTGCCACTGGTGATGCTTGATAAGCAAAGTTTTTGATTAATTACTCCATAAACCACATTTACATATGGATTAAATGCTGTGGCATGGGAAGACATTTCGATGAAAAACTTACTCATCTTTTCCAAACTCACTCATTCCAAAAATATGTACTGAGTGTCAACTATGTCCCAGAGATCATTCTAGACTCTGATTATTCAATGATGACCAAGATAAGCCAGATCTCTGCTCCCAAAGGGCTTATAATCTAAGAGGGGGTCGAATGAGGATAATAAATTAACTGAAATAAGTAAGTCAAAAGATAATTTCAAATGTGGTACATGCCAAGCATTTGAAGAAACTGGATGATGCAATGGGAAATCAGAGGCTAGGAGCAACTACATTGGGTGATGAGACCTATTTCTGGAAGGAACCAGAAATAGGCTGATCTGGGGAAAGGAGTTCTAAGCAGGAGAAAAGCAAATTCGGAGTGTAGGAAGACAAAAATGAACTTGATCCTGTGAGAAGAAAGACCAGGAGGCTACCATGGCAGCTGATGTCTAGAGAGTAAGAAGGAGGCAGGCAGGGGCTAGATCACACATGGCCTAGGAGGCCCTGCTCAAGAGTGGGACTTAATCCTGGAGATAGGAAAAGGTTGTAGGGTTTGAACAGACATGTGTTGGGCTTGA
>NW_023223427.1:0-719 GCF_002007445.2 Ailuropoda melanoleuca | reverse complement strand
TGCTAAGATTGCTCCCAAAGGAAACAGCCCCCCATGAACTGCTTCAAAGCAACCAACAAAACACAAGAAGCTATCAGAAGTGTTTTGTATATACAATTTAAAAAAATAAAATAGCCCACTCTTACATGATACCTTGGAGCATTGTCATCTACAAAACTACAGTCAGTTCTCATGAAAATGACCACTCTTAAGCAAACGGACCTAGACCTAGAGCCTGGATATGAACCTTGGCTCTGACATATGTTTCTGTGTGACCTTGAGTAATCTCTCCATGCCTGGGTTTCCTTTATCTGCAAATGGAGAATATTATAAGAGCTCTTTTCATTGTAGCTATTTGTTTGCTATTGTTTTTATATCTCTTGGGAAACATCAAGGAATATCTAATGGAATTATGAGTGATTAGGAATTGTAACTGAAGAAAAATAGATCTGGCAAGTTGACATATAAGGACTGTACGGATAGAGGGAAGAAATTAATTTCGGCAAAATAATCAGCACTCTGGATAAAGTGAGTTTTGGCTGATTTGCCAAATCTTAAATACAAAGCTAAGAAGGCAATTATTTTTCCCCAAAACAAATAAAATTAGGACAAGTAAGATGAAGTACTTCACATAGTGGTAGGAAATGTATGGAATCCATTGCTCCTAAGAGGTGAGAGGGATTTAACCAGTGCTTGTGCAGATTTGGGGAAAGGAAGTCATGCAATACTGCCAAAAGAAT
>NW_023223426.1:0-3264 GCF_002007445.2 Ailuropoda melanoleuca | reverse complement strand
TTACATGTATCGGTCACTAATATATTTGCTGGGTTTCCATAAAATGCAAGACAATGATCCCGGACCAAGTGCTCATAAATTGGCCAAACCCCGTGCCACAGGCAGGAGGGCCTCAAGAGAAGTGAAGTGTGCAGCTACGAGCTGTGAAAAGGCCCAAGGCCACACCAGTCATCCCAGGGTCCACTGGAGAAGTGAGAGGAGAGGGGGGAGGGAGTGAGGGGGAGTCTCCCAGCAGGCTGAGAACTTCTAGAAGGGTTGTGGAGATGCCCTGAGGCTATCCAGGGAGTTTGGAAGTGAGTAAGCAGAGAGCCACGTCTGCACANTTTTTTTTTTTTTTTTTTTTTTTTTTTTTTTTTTTTTTTTTTTTTTTTTTTTTTTTTTTTTTTTTTTTTTTTTTTTTAAAAAAAAAATGATGCAGTTGCTTTCTGTGGAAGTATGATGTTCAGCACTCTCTAAATATATACTAAGTAAGTGTTATTACTGTACTTGACTTCATGCTATTACATAGAATTAGCTGCTAAGGTAAAAACAAAATGCTTGTCCCTGTGCAGGAATCCACGTTGGCGCAGTTTCTTCGTGTTTCATCCACCAGTATGGCAGAGTGCAGGGTAGTTTAAGTATTTGGAGAATTCAGGCATTGGTGTATTATAACAGGTACTGAGTAGAGACCCATTTATGTATTTTCTTTATGATGCTGCTTCTAAAAATATTTATCTTGTTGACACTTTTATTGGTTTTGGCTTTTGGTTTTTTTATTTTTAATTTTTATTTATTATTTATTTTTTAAAAAGATTTTATGTATTTATTTGAGAGAGAGAGCACGAGCGGGAAGTGGGGAGAGGCAGAAGGCAGAGGGAGAGGAACAAGCAGACTCCCCACCCAGTGTGGAGCCTGGATGTGGGGCTCAATCCCAGGACCCTGAGATCATGACCTGAGCTGAAGGCAGACATTCAACCCTCTGAGCCACCCAGATGCCCCTTGGCTTTTGGTTTTTTTAGACACAGAATCAAACACTGGATCCAGGGAAAGGATTCTTTATTGAGAATGCATTTTTCACTGCTGTGCAATGAATATTTGACAGCATTTTTGTTGCCTTGACACAGTGAGGTGCAATACCTCTGAGAGAGCTTTTCAGTAAGTTCACGTTACTTGTCAGGAAAGGCTGGTGGTTGTCCAACAATTAGAAGGCATGGCTGTCGTCTCCCTTCCCCTGAATTAGATGTATCAGTCTCTTACATTCATCCAACTCCACGAAAAGGTGTAGAGTTTCCATATGAAAAATTCCTTTGAGGTTTCAGTAGCTCATAATGCCATTACCATAATCGATCAGTCTTTACCCTGCTCGCTTCTTAAATAAAATTCACTTTTTTTTTCCATTTTGCAAACATCGGCAGTTAAATGGTTCCCTATTTTTTTTTTAAAGATTTTATTTATTTATTTGACAGAGATAGAGACAGCCAGTGAGAGAGGGAACACAAGCAGGGGGAGTGGGAGAGGAAGAAGCAGGCTCATAGCGGAGGAGCCTGACGTGGGGCTCGATCCCATAACGCTGGGATCACGCCCTGAGCCGAAGGCAGATGCTTAACCACTGTGCCACCCAGGTGCCCCATTTTTTTTTTTTAAACAGTGTGTGTCAGAAGTAGAATTTAAACCCAGGCCTCCTTGTGAAGACCAGAATCATTTCCTTGTCATAAAACTTTCTGAGAATAGTGACAAGTGTTTTGCTCAAAGTGTTCTGGGGCAAAGGCTTCCCACACGCATGCAGGCAGACACGACGAGCGTGTAGGAGATGCGACCAGTGATGGCAGCCACACTTGGCAGAGGCCGTGTGATCATTCAGCGCCAGGAGTGAGAAGCAGGGTTGTGAGTTGTCAGCCTGGGGGGCTCAGATGTGGCTCAGCCTCCCGGGAGGGACCTGAATCAAATACCAAGAGACTCCCTACCTCAGGAGGCTAAACACAGAAGCCAGCACTCTCCTCTAACCCATCGAGTCAGTTAATTGTTAGATTTATAATTCCATAATTGATACTCACTCTGTGGATGGTTAGGCAGCTAACTAGCCATACGGAAGTGATGTGGAATTACAATCAAGGTAGAATTGAATGGCAGAGTAAAAACTCAGCAGCTTCTTGGCTTCTGTGCTGTGGGGAAAAGGGATCTGGACCAAGGATGAATACCGGGTTAATACGTTCTTGAGAAGTGCCTAATAGCTTTCCCTTAAGACTAGGGATGCAAGAAATAACCATGAAATATGACAGAAATGAGATTTAAGGTAAGATTGGTGAAAGGGATGAGTATTTTAAAGCCATTGCAGCCCATTGGACTTTTACTCATTCTCTACAATGGTACATACAAGCTGGGAGTGGACGACAAGCCACGAATTTACTCGATTCGTAGTAGATGTGATTTTTGTGTCTCTGCGTTTACACCTGCCTCAGTCAGCTTTGGGGTGCTGTGGCTCTCCCTTCCTCCTCCCATCAGGGCTCCCCAGCTGTGCCTTTTCTCAGGATAGAATTTTGTCGATCGCCTCCTCCAAAAGAAATGCTCAGAAGGCTTACGTTGCAGTGAATTTCCGTAGTAGTTGAAGATATCACCTTCATAAACAAAAGGACTGATTTTATTTTCTTTCTCCCTTCCCTTCTTTTGATGATTAAAATAAAAAAACACTTAAAGTACTCCCCATTTTTCCCCGTCTTGACTGATTAAAAATAAATACTGTTAGATGGCACAGTATTGGCAGTGAGTAGAAATACAAAGCAGGTTTAGTGTTAACCTTATGGAGGAACAGTGGAAGACTAACGAAATGACGAAAGAAAAGACTTNACTAATGAAATGACGAAAGAAAAGACTAATAATATTACTTACTGCTATAATTAAAGAAATTTGGAAAATTTCATGCATTTAGATGGTGGTCTAGATCCTAACACTTCACCACTCACTTTCAAATAGAAGCTATTTTTGTAAGAACGTAGGAGTCCAGTAATATCATTTTGGCTAGAAATGATTTTAAGTTTACATCACTGATATGGATGGATTAAGCAGGTGCAAGGAAATTAAAGAAGAGACTGTTTAGATTTCAGAGAGTGAATTCCGTGTAACTGTGAGAGGTGGAGCTTGGAATATTGCCACAGTTTGGGGGAAGACGTTTTAGTGACACCATGTTTTCCGTCCATGATTCTTTATCTCTCTATCTACACACACACACACACAACATGTGGGAGTAGTCATTGTCCAGAATTCTAGAATTCACAATTTTATAACCAG
>NW_023223425.1:0-719 GCF_002007445.2 Ailuropoda melanoleuca | reverse complement strand
AAAATAATGAATTCAAAAAATATATTTTCTCCAAAAGTCAGAAGTTTAGGAGGTTATGAACACACATGCTGTCTAGCTCTAATGCCTGAGACTGATAACCATAAGCCTTAGGTAGGGATAGGAACTATACAGAATTTTAAATATACTGCCCTCCCATCTTTCTGCACTGAGTAATGTAAGCACATTCAGATCTCACAAAATATTAATGACAAAATGGATCCTTGAATTCAAGCTTCTACATTTACAGATAGGCAAATTGACACCAGAATGGTTCTCTACTTCCCACAGAACCAGTTAATGGCAGGGTCAGAATTTGAAACTAATTCTCTTGAACCACAGTATAGGTTTATTTTACCTAACACCTCAGAGACTCATCACTCTCCCTCCGTATGATACCTAGTACATGCCTGTAGTCTTTCTCCTCATTGACATAACTATACTTAATGTAATTAAAATGATGAAAAAAAAAAGCCACATCCCCCAAATCATCAATGACTTAAAGTTGGAGTGGGAGGGTGCTTGTTAGCAGCTCAATCTACTAAAAAGGAAGTGGAGGAAATTGAGCCATAGCAACACTAAGCTATAACAGAAATTAACACTGTCAGCATTAAATCATATAAATGTACCAAAACCATCCAGTCAATTGACTTTTTTTTTAAGATTTTATTTATTTATTTGACAGAGAGAGAGACAGCTAGCAAGAGAGGGAACACAAGCAG
>NW_023223424.1:0-719 GCF_002007445.2 Ailuropoda melanoleuca | reverse complement strand
AAAGCCCTTGGTTGTCTGGCTCCTCCTTTAGCCTTATTTTTTGACTTGTCTTCAATCAATCAATTATTGATTGAATCCCTCCTGCGTGCTCAGCACTGTTCCGGGTGCTGGTGAGGTCCCGGTCTGCATCAGTCTGGACCTCAGTCTGTGCTGATGTTATTGTCCTGCAGAAGTCTGGGTTCGGCCAAGTGAAAGGAGCCGCCTGGCCCAGTCTGAGAGAACTGGCAGCTGCCATCAGCTCGGCGGAGGGAGGGGGAACACCTGGGGCACCAGTCTGGGGGACCGCTGGCTGACATGCTGGGTCTTCCCAGTTCTTGGCTGGAGATGCACTCAGCTGGTGATTAGGGTCCTTTGCCCGTTAAGGGCAGGTTCCTGCCAGGTCGTTGACGTCCTACAAACGGACCAATCAAACCTTTTGTACCCCAACCACATCACCCTTTAACTCCAACTTCATTACTTCATGTGGCTGCAGAAAACAAAGCCGTGGCCCCTGGATCCACTTTCTGGGTTCCAGTTCTGGTTCCAATAGTCTTCCGTCGCCAGGGTCACTCATGACACCGCCCACCGTTTGTGCCACGGTCAGTGCACAGTCATCACACTGAGTGACGAGAGCAGCCTCGCCTCCACGATACCTGGGAGTGCTGAGCTCCTCAGCTCAGACACAGGCTGCTACCGTGACCCCCGGGCCTGACTGAGCGGCTGCCTCATCACATGCTCAG
>NW_023223422.1:0-719 GCF_002007445.2 Ailuropoda melanoleuca | reverse complement strand
TCTTGGTGGGAGAGAAGGCAGGGGCTGGTTCTGGTGGGGGGGGGGGTGGCGGCAGCTGCATGGAAAGCAGGGCCGGCATCTTCCCTAAGCACCCCCGGGTACCGCGTGGGGGGTGCTTTCCATCATTCTGGCCCATGGTGGCTTGGGACCCTGCTTCTCTCTCCCCTTCTAGAAAATGCACAGGAACAACATGAATTCCTGCACAGATTTCTTATCTTTGGAAGGTCCCCAGGTCTTACAGAGCCAAGTTTGGGAGAATTTAGCTCCCATGGGGGAAATTTAGTATTTATTTATTATTATTATTTTGGTTTGGCATTCCATGGCAGGGGATTTGCAGTGTGAGTTTTATGAAGCGTTACAGCTTCTGGATTTAATTTAAACTTTATTCCGATATTGTGCACACATGGCCAGAGGCTCAGAGACTGCTGAGGGGGGCTGACATGATTTATGGCAGGGATGTTTGGGGAGCGGCAATCGGGCAGACTGCTCAGGATCCTGCGGCTGTCTGAAGATGGGCCATATCTGCTGGAGTGGGGAGGCTACCTCGGGCAGGAGGAAAAGCCAGCCTTGGCTTAGCACCAGCCCGACCTTTGTGAGGTATTTCCCATTTGTGAAGCACCTTTGGTTCCATCTCCTTTCTGAGCTTGGTCGGCACTAGTTTCCCATTTTATAGATGAGGAGCCTGAGGCTTGGTAAGGTGAAATGATGAGGTTAGCAGG
>NW_023223421.1:0-719 GCF_002007445.2 Ailuropoda melanoleuca | reverse complement strand
TCAGCCAAGGGGCAGCGCCGGGAGAGCGCCAGGCAGGAGCCTCAGCGGTCCTCCCCGCCGGGGCCACGGGCAGCACCTGCTTCTTCCCGGCAACGGGGGGTCCCCCGTGCGAGCCCTGCCTGCTAGGATGCTCCCCATGCCTCCACGCCCAGGGTGTCTGTAGGAGCTTGGCCGTGTAGACACGATTGACGGCCTGGTGGCTGATCTTGGTGTCCAGGCCTTCTGGAGGTCAAGCGGACAGACTGGGTGTCCCAAGGTGCCCACGCTGAATCATGTCGTCAGCATAGTCTGGCGTGGCCCAAGACCCCTGGGGAAACAAAGACAGGACATTCCCATCAGGCAGGACAGTCCTGGGGCTTAGAGATCTGCTCCTCCCAGGAGCCCGGGCAAAAGGGCTGTTTCTTTGGACAGAGGAACATTTCCTGCCCAGTTACCTGGCCCGTCCCCAGGTTCGAATCTTGTGAACCCCCATAGCTGATGCAGGCTGGAGGGTGCGCCCGGGTGAGAATGCTTGGATGGCTACCTGGGCCTTCCAACCCCGGGATGGACCCCAGGGAGGCATCGGGCTGGCGGAGCTGTGTGGGAGGGGGAAATCTAAGCTCTGTGCCATAATCCCATTCTTCCAGAAGGAGAGAAGGTCGCACCTCCCTCCATTTTTAGCTACCTGCTGTCCTGTCCTGTCCTATCATTCATTCATTCATTCATTCATTCATTCATTC
>NW_023223420.1:0-719 GCF_002007445.2 Ailuropoda melanoleuca | reverse complement strand
TGTTCTGGATATATCATCTGACAGCCTAATAGCCTAAGGTGTGTCCTAACTCCTGTCCCCCTTGTAGTGCATCTGTGGAGAGGAGACACGTGGGCAGTATGCTAAGGTTGCATCAAATATTTACCAAATGCCTCCGTGTGCTGTGCACTGTGTTGGGCGCTGGAGTGAGGAATAGTGGGCATGAGGAAACAATAGGAGGGAGCAGGAAGGTGAATAAAACTCTAGATGAACTTCTGGGCCTTAGTCCTGGACAAAACACACAGGCTCTGTCAAGATCTGTGAACTGTAATGCACTAATACATAATTTTTTCAGGAGACCCAGCTGGAAATAGTAGATGGGAGGGGTTCATGGCCTTTGTAATTGTTCTGTGTTGTCTGTTGCAATTCCCATAACTGAGTGCTCGTAGGGAGGGGCTTCCCAGTGGAAAAGACCCCTGATCTTTATTTCCTGCCCTTAAGAGATCTTCAAACCATAAAAGGACTGTAGAGACAGCTCCCTTTTTAGAGGAATCTGATTGTCATCAGTCCTCCAGGTCCTTAAGGCAGATGGAAACCCCACCTTCTACCACAAGAAGGCAGCTCCTGCAAGATCATCTAAGCACAACCATATTTTTAGTTGAAAGAAGGCTTAGCTTTAAGAATATTAGTATGTAGGGGTGCCTGGGTGGCACAGCGGTTAAGCGTCTGCCTTCGGCTCAGGGCGTGATCCTGGCGTTCTG
>NW_023223419.1:0-719 GCF_002007445.2 Ailuropoda melanoleuca | reverse complement strand
TTTACGCCTATCTGATTATCTTCTTTGTTTTCCTCAAATTGGCTTTCCCTAATACTTCAGTCCCTGTATCTCCTTCAGTCCCTCTGGCTTCTGTCTGTAGCCAAGACATCATAGGGTCTCTATAGGAGACTATCTCCTTTTTTAGGCCCTGGTAACTGAAATTCTGAGGGAGATTCTAATTTGCCCAGCTTAAATTAGATGCCTAATCCTGAACAAATTTTCTCTTTTCAGGGCACTGGTCATGTTATGATATGGGGTGGTAGCATGTAACCAGTCACAGAAATGAAGTTTGAAGATTAACTAACGTGATGAATGATTAATTCAGACAAAAGTAATTGCTGGAGGACATTTTCTAAGCCGTCAGTGTGCCAACTGATTAACTGGTTAAATTTATAAAATAAGCTAATTGGCAAAATGGTTTGATGAGTCTGTTAGCTTTAACAAGAATGTATACTTTTGATTACTGCTAAAATTTAAAAATTTATTTATAGGTGCATAAAAAATTAATATATATGTGTATATACATAAATTATAAATAAATATAATAAAATATATCACATAATATAAATTTATATAATAAATATATATTACATATGTGCAAATACTTTTTAATAACAATTTTAAATTTAAATTTAACCTAATTAAAGTTAGATTTCACTGCTAAAAATTTTTAACACATTATACCTAATTTGCTTTATATTTGGAAGGTATAAAAAAAA
>NW_023223418.1:0-719 GCF_002007445.2 Ailuropoda melanoleuca | reverse complement strand
GATCTTCCTACTTCTTATGTTCCATAAATGAGTGAAACCATATGATAATTGTCTTTCTCTGCTTGACTTACGTTTTGTTTTAGATAGGTGAGGACTGGACATCCATGTACATCAGTTCTGCTCACATTTCACTGGCCAAAGCACAGCCATGTGGTCCCTCTCCACAGCAAGGGTGGCTGGGAAATGTAGTCTAGCTGTGTCTTCAGGAGGAAAGGAAACTGGATTCTTGCCCCTCCACAAGCTCCATTCTCCAGGGCTGGCGTCATGTAGGGGGGCACCCTGAGGTGGGTTGGGCTGAATGCTAAAAGCACCCTGACCTTGCAGGTTGGGGCAGACTCATGCCTTTCAAACTTCTCCAGCATTTCAGAGATTGTAGATCTGTCTGCTGTTTCTACCACAGAAAGACTAGAAGGGAATGTGCCCAGATTTCACGTTGCTGTTCAGATTAGAAACAACAGTAACTAATTACGGAACATTCTTGGGAAATTGTCATACTCTATATCAAAAGCTCAGAAGGAATGTATGCTCCTGATTCTAAGGGCCATATTGCTAATAACAATCACTAACACTTACTGAATGCTTTACTATATGCCAGGAACTGTTACGGAAGCACTGCAGCTGGGGCTGGTCAAAGAAGCTTTGTGCAGCATAAGGAATTTAGGTGGGATTAAAAAAATGTCAGGATCAAGGTTAGAATGGAGGTCCTAAGACAGTGTTCT
>NW_023223417.1:1361-2361 GCF_002007445.2 Ailuropoda melanoleuca | reverse complement strand
TATAGAGTAGCATGTCATCTGCGAAGAGAGACATTTTGACTTCTTCTTTGCTGATTTGGATACCTTTGATCCCTTTTTGATGTCTGATTGCTGTTGCAAGGACTTCTAGTACGATGTTGAATAATAGTGGAGAGAGGGGGCATCCTTGTCATGTTCCTGATCTTAAGGGAAAGACTTCCAGCTTTTCCCCATTGAGAATAACGATTGCAGTAGGCTTTTCATAGACGGCTTTTTTGAGATTGAGAAATGTACCCTCTATTCCGACACTCAGGAAATGATGCTGTATTTTGTCAAATGTTTTTCTGCATCAATTGAGAGGATCATATGGTTCCTGAGTCTTTTCTTGTTGATATGATGTACCACATTGATTGATTTGCGAGTGTTGAACCATGCTTGCATCCCAGGTAAGAATCCCACTTGGTCATGATGGATAATCCTTTTAATGTACTGTTGGATTCTATTAGCAAGGATCTTGTTGAGGATTTTGGCGCCCATATTCATTAGAGAAATCGGTCTGTAATTCTCCTTTCTGAGGGGTTCTTTACCTGGTTTGGGGATCAAGGTAATATTAGCCTCATAGAATGAGTTTGGTAGCTTTCCTTCTGTCTCTATTTTTTGGAATAGCTTTAGGAGAATAGGTATTATTTCTTCTTTGAATGTTTGGTAGAATTCCCCAGGAAAACCGTCTGGGCCTGGAGTTTTATTATTTGGAAGGTTGTTTATCACTGACTCAATTTCTTCATAGTTAANTTCTTCATAGTTAATTGGCCTGTTTAAGAAATCAATTTCTTCCTGTTTCAGTCTTGGTAGTTTATAGGTTTCCAGAAAGGCCTCCATCTCTTCCAGGTTGCTTAGTTTTTTGGCATATAGCTGTTGATATAAAATTTCTAATAATCGGTCCAATTTCAATGGTGTTGGTCGTGATCTCTCCTTTTCACTCATAATTTTAATAATTTCGGTCCTCTCTCTTTGGCTTTGGATAAGTCTTGCCAGTGGTCTG
>NW_023223417.1:0-960 GCF_002007445.2 Ailuropoda melanoleuca | reverse complement strand
TGTGGTTGAGTTCCAATTTCAGAGTGTTGTGGTCTGAGAATATGCATGGGATAATTTCAATCTTTTGGTATTGGTTGAGACCTGTTTTGTGTCCCAGGACATGGTCTATATTCTTGAGAATGTTCCATGGGCATTATAATAGAATGAGTATTCTTTGGTTCTGTGGTGTAGCGTTCTATATATATGTATGAGGTCCAACTCATCGATTATGGCATTCAAAGCCTTTGATTCTTTGCTTAGTTTTTGCCAGGGTGTTCTGTCTATTTCTGATAGTGGGGTGTTGAGGTCCCCTACTATTACTGTGTTCTTATCTATATGTCTCTTTATTTTGGTTAAGAGTTGGCTTGTGTATCTTGCTGCTCCCCTGTTGGGGGCATATATATTAATAATTGTCATATCCACTTGTTGAATACTTCCTTTAAGAATAATATAGTGCCCTTCTGTGTCTCTCTTTATGGCCTCTAGTTTAAAATCCAGTCTATCTGATATGAGAATTGCTACTCCAGCTTTCCTTTGGGGTTGATTTGCGTGGAAGATGGTACTCCATACCCTTACTCTAAGTCTGAATGCATCTTTGGGTTCAAAATGAGTCTCTTGTAGACAGCAAATGCATGGGTCATGTCTTTTTATCCAATCTGGAACCCTGCAGCATTTTATGGGAGAGTTTAAGCCATTTAGATTGATAGAGATTATTGACAGATATGATTTTAATGATGCCATTTCTCTTTAAAGTCTTTGTATCGGTTGTGACTTGCTGCTCTGTATCACTCTTGGGGCCTTTTTACCTNCTCCTGGGGCCTTTTTACCTTTATAGAACCCCCCTTAATATCTCCTGTAGGGCTGGTTTCGTGGTTACGAAATTTGTTAATGACTGGCGATCCTGGAATGACTTTATTTCTCCATCAATTCTGAATGACAGCCTTCCTGGATAAAGGATCCTTGGCTGCATGTTTTTCTCTG
>NW_023223416.1:0-719 GCF_002007445.2 Ailuropoda melanoleuca | reverse complement strand
ATATTTTAATTGTTTCTTATTATGTTTTATGTGAATCTCTTATAAAAAGCATGAAACTCATTAGAAAAACAATGAGACATTTGTTATCATTTAAATAATATATTTAGTCTATATACTTTTAATTTGATTATAATATATATTCTTTCTGTTTATTGTTTTGTTAATGCTTCCTCTGTATTCCTTGGTACCATTTTCCTGTTAATTTTTAAATCATTTTTTAATTCCTCCTTTTCCCCCTTCTCCTGGTTTGGGTGTTTTATTCTCTCTCCCTCTCTCTCTCTCTCTCTCAGGCAATATCATTAAAACTTCACCATTTCATGCATGCTAATAGATGAAGTTAAAGTCTTAAGTCTCTACCTAAATAATAGTTTTGGATCTTTTAATCTATATCAGCACACTTCTAATTCGTAAACCTTTTTCCCCCCAATTTTTCATTCTGTCCTTTTTTATACATTGCTTGACATTATGCTTGTCAATATTTTTTATAGACAGACTACATGTAAATACCTGTATGCTTAACATTCCTTCTTCTAATATGTATTTTTTGGGGGAATTGTTTTTGTTCTTTTGAAATAATGGCCATTTGAAGTTGTCTGTGTATAATTTTTTTATAGCAGTAAATGCAGTTTTGATGAAAAAGGTATTTATCTTCCTACTTTTCTTGAAAGATGATTTTTAGTGCACAAAATTCAAGTTTGACAAATTTTTCCCAAATTTTG
>NW_023223415.1:0-4110 GCF_002007445.2 Ailuropoda melanoleuca | reverse complement strand
TTTACCAACTGACTTAGAAGGGGAAATGTATAATAAAATTACAATAGCATAAGTCATTTTGTTGTATTTTTTCTATCTTTTTGGCTCTGTCTCTTTCTTTGGAAATAGCATTCTTGAATGAATAAACACAAGTTTTTCTCTCTCCTTTTTTCATTCTACTCTTTTTTTTCTTATGTCTTTTCTTTTTTCTTTCCAACTAAAAATAAAAGGTATAAAAAAATTTCTTAAGCTGCAACATATTCTAATTAGTTAGTGAGTCTTATGGTTAATGTCTACCCGTATCTCCCATCTGATATCTGCCTGACTGACTCAGTTATCATCCTGTATAGGAAGGTAAAAGAAAAAAAAAATTTTAATGCAAGCAAAAGAAAGAAAAGGGGAAAAAATCAGAAAGAAAAAGTAGATTACCAAAAGAAAAAGGAAAATATAAATTGTAAGGAAAATAAATCAGAAAGACTGAACAGTATTAAGCCCAAGTGGCTGAAAAGACAAAGAAAAAGAAGCCAAATTCTCCCCTTCTAATGCTGCACCCACCCCTTCCTTTCTGATCCATCACCACCATCACCAGCCCTGTCCAACCTTATTTTTAATGCCCGAATTCTTGCTGTATCATCTTACCTAATCTTGCTGCCTAGAGTATTCTTCCCCTTAGAAACCAACAAAAACACTGTTTTCCTCATGGTGTTCCCAATTAACAAACAAACCACTAAATGACTTCTATGGATAAAGTCCAAAATAAGCATTTTAAGGATTTTCATAATCTGACCCAACTTCCCTCACCAACCTTGTTTCTTATGCAACTATTCATTCAGCCAGAACACTCAAGTCCCTGTATCCAAATACACAGAAAAATGAGACCAGGTCTCACTATTTATCACATCATAAAAAACAGGAAATCTGGATCAGAGAAACNCAGGAAAACTGGATCAGAGAAAATAATTAATAAACAACAAAAATATTGTGCTTCACAAAGTGGTGGCAATGTCGTAAGCTTATATTTATTGGACCTGAGGTCCAGATTGCTTCTCATGCATACAACCTTCTCATTTGTGCCTTCTGTCCTTTGCTCCAACTGATCCTATCCCGGGAGCTTTCCCTGCTGCTCTCTGCTTTCCCAAATCCTATCTCACTGAGACTCATGAAGACCTCTTCTTCATGCAAAACGACATTAGGTGATTAATTTGGAAGAAGTGTGATTAGCAGGATTATTCTGGATCTGAAGTACTCTGTTAACACGACAGCATCTGATTTGATTCTCTGTGGAGACCCAGTTGCCCAAGTCCCATTTCAGTTTTGTCTGCGCATTTGTTTGGTACACAGTAGTTTAAAGGACCACTTCATCCCAATTTGGTAGATAATTCAACTGGCATCCAATCATTTGTACAACTTCGATTTGCAAGATTTACAAACAGCAATTATAGAAACAGTTAAAAAAAAAAAACACACCACTGCAAATATTATAACTCTTCAGGAACCTGATATAAATGGGATTTTTTTTTTAAATAGGATATTTGAAGACAATGATGGGTATGGTGCACGATCAAACAGATTTTGTGGTGAGAGTTTATTATCAGGTGTAATTAAAGATGTAGATACCATTTTGAAAGTACAGACTTTAGGGGGCAAGGGAAGAGACTTTTGAAGCAAAGTAAAAATTAGGAATAATTACAGTGGTGATCATGGGATAGCAACATCCATTCTATAAGGAGCTCAGTATCCTTCCAAGTCCCACTGAGTCCAGGAAAGCATGTGTATGAGACCAAAGGCAGCTTTGGGAAGAATACCTTTGAAATGTGAAAAGTGGAGTGACTGGCAGTCAGTAAACATAAAAGTACACTAAAGAGTAAATGTCCTGAGTACTAATAGAAATTGTACACTTCAAAATATCTTTCTTTGTAAGTTTTTTTTTTTTTTTTGAGCGAGAGAGAGAGTGAGCTGAGAGGGCGAGGCAGAGGGAGAGGGGGAGAGAATGTGGAGCCCAACACGGGGCTCAATCTCATCATGCTGAGATCATGACCTCAGCTGAAACCGATTCGGACGCTTAACTGACTGAGCCACGCAGGCTCCCCTACACCTCAAAATAGATTAAAAAAAAATTTAAAAACTAGTTTTCTTTTTTCATGTCTGATGTTGAATATGCAGGCAGTGGTTGTTTTTCTTTTTTTCTTTTGATTTTTAAACTGGATAAAATGAAACTTTCTAGGGGAGCTTCTAAAGGTGGTAAAATTATAAAGAGAAGTCAGTAAAAGATTATTATATCAGACAGGAGAGCGGAGGCTTCTGGGGCGATATCAAAGTTGTATTGCCTATCGTTCTATGGGTGCTCACTTCACACCATTCATGTTTTATGCATTTTGCTGTTTATGAAGATGTTACAGAGAAAACCACGGATGGAAAACATTCAGCTTCGGCAACTCATTAGCTCCTACGTGTCTGTCACTGTGTAAACAGTGCTTTACTCACATTCCCTTTTGCCCAGATGAAGCTGGTTGTGCGTTGAGAGATGACTTCTTGTTTTCCAGAAGAACTAGAGAACCCGGTCTGGCCCTTGTTGATATTTCAAAGCAGCCTTTTTGTGCATGGGCATGAGAAGATGTCCTTCTTAAGCCAAGGATGAAGATTCATACTTTGTATTATTTAAAGTACCTGATGTAATGCTACACAACTGGTACGTACTCACTCACTCATTCGACAGCTATTTATTAACTTACGCATCAACTGACTCCCTGGAAAGCCAGAGCAGTTTGCCAAAACTACAGTTAAATGGCATTTGATAAGTGCTATAAAGACACTAGGGCTTCAGCAAATTCTCCCAGCTATCAAATGTATTTTTCATAATGGATATCACTCTCATTCCCACTGAAGTCTTACAAAGGGATCCTAGAAGAAGACTGCCCAGCTACAAGGCGGAGATGCAGTAAAAATTGAAATAGAAAGAGTCAGAAACAGGAGGGAATAAAAAAAGGAGAGGAAGGGGTGCCTGGGCTGGCTTAGTTGGTGGAGCCTGCGACTGTCTGATCTCAAGGTCATGAGTTCAAGCCCCACACTGGGCATAGAGTTTACCTAAAAAAATAAATAAATAAAAATTCACAAACAAATAAATAAAAAGGAGAGGAATAAGGAGGGAGAGA
This sequence comes from Ailuropoda melanoleuca, assembly GCF_002007445.2. Classification (NCBI taxonomy): domain Eukaryota; kingdom Metazoa; phylum Chordata; class Mammalia; order Carnivora; family Ursidae; genus Ailuropoda; species Ailuropoda melanoleuca. Next base: position 979 of record NW_023223415.1, on the reverse strand, counting down.
TTGTACAATAGCAAGCCCTCCGTGTCCTGCAGTTTAAGTTGAGCCAGATATTCTTCCTGTTTCCTTGCTTGGTTTTTGTTTGATCCTTCCTCTTGTGCATGTCCCCTGTCTGGAGAAGTCAAGACCAGCACGGATGCCACCGAGACAGGCCAAAGCCAGGAAATGATCCTGGGATCAAAACTTGGCTGCACAGGGGCAAAACTTCTGAGCAGCCAGAAGTAGAAAGAGCCAGGAGATAAACATAACCCGTTTTCGAAGGAGTGCCAAAGGTGAAAAGTGAGAAAGCCAAAATTACTCATCAAGTCCAAAATGGGTAAGCAAAAAGCAAAGTGAAGTAAAGGATCCAAGACAATAATTGGGAACCATTGCTTGGGGCTTCATACTGGATTGTGTTGAGTATAGGTTAGCTTAATTTAAGAGCACATGTTCCAGGNGGTTAGCTTAATTTAAGAGCACACGTTCCAGGGGCGCCTGAGTGAGTCAGTGGGTTAAGTGTCTGACTCTTGATTTCAGCTCAGGTCATGATCTTGGGGTCCTGCGATTGAGCCCCACTTGGGTGGGGCTCTATGCTTGTAGGAGTCTGCTTATCTCTCTCTCCCTCTGCCTCTCCCCCAGCTTGCGTTTGTGCACGCGCGCTCTCTGTCTCTCTCTCTTACATAAATAAAAAGTGCAGGATCTGAGCAGGTACCTTCCTTCCTTATGACTTTATCTCCCACCTGTTGACAGACCATTATCAATAAGACATTAAAAACACTAACCAAACAGGGCACTAGGGTGGCTTAGTCAGTCAACTGTCCAATTCTAGATTTCGACTCAGGTTATGATCTCAGAGTCGTGAGATGGAGCCCCGTGTTGAGTCCTGCCTTGAGCTCCCTGTGGAGCCCTGTGTCAAGCTGCACGCTCAGCTAAGAGTCTGTTTGAGATTCTCTTTCTCCCTCTCCTCCTGTCCCTCCCCCCACAATAAATTAATTAATTTAAA
>NW_023223414.1:0-719 GCF_002007445.2 Ailuropoda melanoleuca | reverse complement strand
TTTTTTTTTTCCAACAAAAAAAGGGACAGGATAAAGTGGTCAAGATTCCCAGTAGCAATAAATAAATCTTCGTCGCTTCAGTGTCTAGTATGATGCCAATTACCCGTCCTTTATTTTTTAAAAGATAAGACAAACAAGCCCCCAGATTGGCAAACACATTGGCAAGTTGCTGGTTTCCAAGCCAGTTACCCTTGTCCAACCCACTCAAGTATTTGGGCTTTTCAACGTGCCCAGCCTGCCGGGCACACTTAAGTAAAAGGCATTTGCTCTATCTAAGCGTCCCTTGCTACCATTGCCATGGCCTTGTGGATGTATTTGGCTTCCATGGAAGCCGGTACTAGGGACAAGTAACAGAAGTAGGGGTTCCGCATCTGCCGGGTGGCGACGTGCAGGGGATTGGAATTGGGTGCCGCCATGCAGGCAAGAGGTAGGGCGGGAGAAAGGCAGTCCTTCAGCCCCTACAGAAGCAAACACTGCAATCCAGTAGGGCTCATTCGGATGCATTTTCCATGAAGCTGCTAGAAATTCAACCTACCTGGCTACTGTTAAACGCAACAAGTATCAGAATAAGCATTTTAATGGGTTTTTGTCTTCATTTTTGCCTTTTCTTGTCTCAGGTAACTGCTGGTGTCCCGCTGAAGAAAGAATACACGGAGGAGGTAAGAGCAGGTGTCTTGAAGGCTTCTGTGCAGAACCATATAAATCCGGTTAACCATTGG
>NW_023223413.1:0-719 GCF_002007445.2 Ailuropoda melanoleuca | reverse complement strand
TTTTGCTTTATGTTCCAAAAACATTTCCAAAGTCAAAGAAATACAACATCCTAGCTGTATTCTTACAATTTAAGGATCGTTGGAAAAACCAGAGTGGATAACAAAAATTTTCACCTCAAATAGTGTATCCACATATGAGAAAAGTAATTGATCAAACTTGGATGTAGAGGGAAGACTAATCTCCCGAATTACTCAGTATTGTTGTATAGAAATTTCCAGTCTCATGTTGTGTTGGTAACAGGAGTTATGTTTGGAAAGGGAAAATGAATTTGAGGATGAAATTTTCAAAGATTATACAAGGAAACTAGTTAACCACAGACAACCATAGTCAGCAACTGCTCTGATTTACCACTATTGCGTCAAGTTTTTAATTGCCTCAACATAAGTTCACTGATACCCCCCCAAATACACACACCCCAATCCTGTTTGTTCCACCCACACACATGCACATACTAGAAACTATTGGAACAAATGCAGTCTGGTGTGTCTTAATCATATAGAGTAAGAATAGCATGAATTATAACATAACCTGGACCAACATTACTCAAAGCAAGTAAGGTCAAGTCAGGTTCAAAATATTACAGAATTGTAAGAAGCGATGACTAAACAAGTAAGAACAAGAAGAGGCTATTTATTTAGAGCTGGCCATAAAATGGGAATCAACCCTGTCATTTGTGTTTTGGCAGAGACTCAAAGGCAGACAGAGGAGTAGTAAAGCT
>NW_023223412.1:0-719 GCF_002007445.2 Ailuropoda melanoleuca | reverse complement strand
AACATAAGAGCTAGGAAGATCGGTAGGAGAAGAAAGGGATAAAGAAAGGGGGGGTAATCAGAAGGGGGAATAAAGCATGAGAAACTATGGACTCTGAGAAGCAAACTGGGGGCTTCAGAGGGGAGGAGGGTGGAGGAATGGGATAGGCTGGTGATGGGTAGTAGGGAGAGCACGTATTGCATGGTGCACTGGGCGTTATGCTCAACTAATGAATCATCGAACTTTGCATCAAAAACTGGGGATGTACTGTATGGTGACTAACATAATATAATAAAAATATTATTATAAAAAATAAATAAAACTTGGGTACAGTAAAAAATAAATAAATGAGAATTGAAAAAAAAAACAAGAACACAACATTCTTTTTAACATGGTTATGGATTAATCCTCTTTCTTGAAAAATGCTTTCAGGTTTTCCATCTTGTTCCTAGGTTCCATTTTGTGCAATGAAATTATACCAACAAAAAGTGATATAAAAAGGGGCAAGCACCATGTGAATTTTTTTTTGAAATTATACATAAGCAGTGTGATGTCCACTAAGATCCTTGCATGTCCTCACTGCCAAATTCGGCAGGAGGGTAAAATTTCTCTTCTCTGCTGATGATATGGTTCTGCCAGCTGAATGTGTTGAATAATTAATGTAAGATATAACGGCTTAATATTTGCTATATCTGAAACCAAATCACCAATTTATGCAGATATTATTTAGGATAATAAAT
>NW_023223411.1:0-719 GCF_002007445.2 Ailuropoda melanoleuca | reverse complement strand
ATTTTAAAAAAAAAAAAAAAAAATGCTGCATGCTTACGCCACCTGTCTTTTTGTGGCAAAAATTGCCATAGCCCTGATACTAAAAACAAATAGGAATCAGGAAAAACAAAACAAACAAACAAAAAAAACTATGGAACTAATTACATCCATTAATAAATTAAAGGAGACATCCATATAATCATTTCAATAGATCTTAATAGATTTTACTTAGCATTTGATACAATTCAACATGTTTCTATTTTTTAAAATAATATTAGCAAATGAAGACTAAAAAGAAACTTACCTATTTTATAAATGTTGCCCAACAGAAGTTGAGAGCAAGCATTTTACCTAATGATAAAATATTTGAAGCACGCTCATCAAAATAGAGAAGATAATAAAGATGCCCACCATCACCATTGCTTTTTGACATTTTGTTGGCAGTCCTGGCCAGTAAAAAAGATACGAAAAAAAAAAATAAAAGGTATATATTCATTTTGGAAACAGTGAAATCAAAACCTCCTTATTTTAGATGATATGATTGTCCACCTGGAAGACCCAGGAGAATCTAACAATAGTTTTAAAAAGCTGGTAAGAACTAATAATAAAGTTCTAAAAGCGGACAGAATTGATTGCTTTTCATTAGAATTAGCAGCAATCAGTTAGGAAATGTAACAGAACAAAAAGATCACAATCATAATCATAACAGAAACTATGAAACCCATAGAAAAGAAATCCCA
>NW_023223410.1:0-719 GCF_002007445.2 Ailuropoda melanoleuca | reverse complement strand
CCCAGTTGCAAATGCCCAATAGACAGCAGTTAGGTGAGGGAGGAGTGGGATTCGGAGTCGGGTCAAGCACACAAGGGCCTCCGCCCCCGCTGTTGTCCCTCCCTGCCTCCTCACACTGGGCCATCTGTGGTCCCCGTGCCCGCCCCCTCGGAATCGGGCTCAGCCATGTGGCATTTTGGCCACGAGGATGCTGGCAAACAAGACAGGAGCATAGACCCCGGCCTTTCCCTCTGCTCGTGCCCCCTGCTGTGCCGCGAGAACACACCCGGGCAAGCCTGCGGGATGATGAGAGACCCGTGGGTGTGTTGGGGGTAGAACATTCCAGGCCGAGGGAACAGCCAGTGCAAAGGTCCCCCAGGCAGGAGCTCGCTTGGTGTGTCTGAGAGAGCAAAGGGCCGGCGTGGCTGCAGCCCGGTGAGGAGGGGGACAGCTGCAGGGAGCTCACGGAACCAGACCATGGAGGGCTCTGTGGGCTCTTGGGAGAGCCGACTGTTCCTCTGAGTGAACTGAGACGCTGAGGCGGTGTGATCTGACTTAGAGACCTGAGCGGATTCCTTTAGTGCTGCTGGGAGGCAGATTCAAGGTGAAGCGGAGCTGGGAAACCAGGGGGCTGGGGATGTCGCGCTGAGACCAGGGTGGCCACCGTGGAAGTGGGGAGAAGAGGCCGGATTCCGGCTGTGCTGGAAGCTATGCGCTTAGAGGATTTGCAGAGGGACTGA
>NW_023223409.1:0-719 GCF_002007445.2 Ailuropoda melanoleuca | reverse complement strand
AAAATATTTTTAATTTTTATGAAGACCAATTTGTCAATTTTTCTCTTTTGTTTTTCAATCTTTGGTATCATATTTAAGAATCCATTTGCTTAATCTGAATTCATAAAGGTTTATCTCCATATCTTCTCTTAAGAGTTTTATCAATTTAGCTGTGACCTTTATGTTTTGACCCATTTCAAGTTAATTTTGGTGCATAGTTCAGGAAACACCATTTGTTGGAAAGGATATTCTTTCCCTATTGAAGGGTAGCACCCTTGGTATCCTTGTTGAAAATCAGTTGACCATAGATGTGTTGTTTTACTTCTGGATTCTCAATTTATTCCATTTATCTATATCATCCTGCCAGTATGTCTTGATTACCATTCAGTTTGTAGTAAGTTTTGAAATTGGGAAATGTGGATACATTTTTTTCTTTTTTTTTTTTAAAGACTGTTTTGGGGGTGCTTGGGTGGCTCAGTCAGTTAAGCATCTGCCTTCAGCTCAGGTCATGATCCTGGGGTCCTGGGATCAAGGCCCTTGTCTGGCTCCCTGCTCATTGGGGAGTCTGTTTCTCCCGCTTCCCTTACATCCCAGTCTTGCATGTGTTTGCTCTCGTTCTCTCAAATAAATAAATAAAATAAATAAATTAATTAATTAATTAAATCTTTTAAAAAAAAGACTATTTTGGATATTCTGGGTCTTTTGTAATCCCATACAAATTTTGAAGTCAGCTAGTCAAT
>NW_023223408.1:0-719 GCF_002007445.2 Ailuropoda melanoleuca | reverse complement strand
ATCTATCTATCTATCTATCTATCTATCTATCTATCTATCTACCACTTCTTTATCCATTCATCAGTCAGTGGACATTGGGCTCTTTTCATAATTTGGATATTGTAGATAATGTTGCTATAAACATCAGAGTGCATGTATCCCTTCAAATTAGTAATTTTGTATTTTGGGGGTAAATACCTAATAGTGCAACTGCTGCAGTAGTTCTATTTTTAACTTTTTGAGGAACCTCCACACTGTTTTCCAGAGAGGCTGCACCAGTTTTCATTCCTACCAACAGTGTAAGAGGGTTCCTCTTTCTCTGCATCCTCACTAACAATTGTTGTTTCTTGTGTGGTTGATTTTAGCCATTCTGACAGGTGTGAGGTGATAGCCCATTGTAGTTTTGATTTGTATTTCCCTCATGATGAGTGATGTTGAGCACCTTTTCATGTGTCTGTTGGCCATCTTTACCTACCCATTTTTAAGATAAGGAATCTAAAGTCCAAATCAGCTGGTAAGTAGCAAAGCTAGGCTCCAATTCAGAATTTCTGAGCCCTGGTCTAGCCCTCACATTAGCTACAATCAACACTTCCTCTAAAAGAAATTAATGCAAATGTAAATTCAAATAGTGTGTTTACAGGTATGTAGCTAATCTTTTTAGTTAGTTAATTTTTTTAATGATTTTTTTATTATATTATGTTAGTCACCATACAGTACATCCCTGGTTTCCGATGTAAAGT
>NW_023223407.1:0-719 GCF_002007445.2 Ailuropoda melanoleuca | reverse complement strand
ATCATATGATAATTGTCTTTCTCTGCTTGACTTATTTCACTTAGCATTATCTCCTTCAGTGCCATCCATGTCCTCTAAATTTAAAGATGTTCTTTTCTTATGACCCAGAAATTACCCTCCAGGAATGTACAAGAGGATCTCTTGAACTGGTACACACCCAGAATTTCAGAGGAAAATGCATTGTTAGATTTTCATATTACCCAGGCACAGGAAAAATGTATTCATCTATCAATAACAGAATGGATAAGCAGTCTGTGGTATCTTCATATACTGACATAGACTATCTCAGTGATAACTGACGCTACATGAACCAGCAAGGAAGAACCTAACAATATTTAGTGAAAATAGAATAACTTGCAGAAGGGAGCATAATTCATTTATAACAAACTTAGAATCTAGCAAAGTACCATTATTTAATCCTGTGAATACATAAACACCAGAAAATATTAGAACTCTATATAGGGATAAGAAACATTAAATTCAATGAGAATTGAGTGCAGGCAAAGGAGAGAGGAACAGAGTCAGGCAGGGAGGGCTCAATTTGAGAATATCTTAGTATGTGAAATGTCTGAAGCAAACTGGCAAGGGTGAAGACTTAATAATGATCAGTTACGCTTGTACAGTCTTTACGCTATTTTCTATTTTTCCACGTATGTTGGAAATAGTTCTTAACTAAAAATTAACAAGTGAAACCACAAAGCCAGTTTTATGATGAAGGT
>NW_023223406.1:0-719 GCF_002007445.2 Ailuropoda melanoleuca | reverse complement strand
AGCATAGGTCATCCCTAATTTCCAAGAATCTTCAATTAGTAATTTAAAAAATGATTATTGGGTATATTGCACAGACATGACAGGATCCTCCTTCACCTTAAAAGTTTAATCAAATGCTTCCTATATATCAGGAATCAATAGACACTGAAAAGTGGGGGGCTAATTTGTTGCTATCCAAATCTTCTTACATACAGTGGGAAGGATATAACTTTGCAATGCAAAAACCAATTATTGTGTCCAGCATTGTATTACATTCTTTGCAAGCGTTTATCATACTTAATTTTCTCAGTGTCGACTTTATGACTACTATTTTTCCCATTTTATGGAAAGAAAAACCTGAGGCAAAGTATGATTGTATCACTTGTTCACAGTCATATAGCTAGTAAGAGGAGACATTAAGTTTTGAACCCAATCTGGTTGATTTTGGAATCCATGCTCTTAATCACTAGGATAATTTGCTTGTGTGTGAGTATGCATATGTTGTGGGGGTTACAGATAAATAGAGGAGATATAGAATACAGTACTTTCATGCATGTTATTTTTATCTTATATACTATATTTTTTCCTCAAGCAACTTTTAATCTTATATTTTTTCTGGACAAAGAACTTGCAAACGCTATCTTTTTTTTCTAAGAAAGAGAGCACTGACAAAAAGGTAAAAGTTAACTTTAGATTATCAAGAATGTTTCACTGTTCATGAAGCCTAGCTACATGAGAAG
>NW_023223405.1:428-535 GCF_002007445.2 Ailuropoda melanoleuca | reverse complement strand
TTGAAAGCGGCCAGGGCAAAGAAATTTCTCACGTACCAAGGCAAAGGTATCAGAACTACGTCAGACCTGTCAACAGAGACCTGGAATGAGAGAAGGGCTTGGGGGGG
>NW_023223405.1:0-193 GCF_002007445.2 Ailuropoda melanoleuca | reverse complement strand
ACAACCGATACAAACAAAGACTTTACTGGCAACACGGCATCATTAAAATCATATCTCTCAGTTCTCAGTGCCAATGTTAATGGTTTAAATGCTCCCATAAAATGCCACAGGGTTGGAGATTAGAAAAAAAGACATGACCCATCCATTTGCTGTCTACAAGAGACTCATTTTGAACCCAAAGATGCATTCAGAC
>NW_023223404.1:0-2494 GCF_002007445.2 Ailuropoda melanoleuca | reverse complement strand
TGAAAACACTAATTTTCTCTTCTGTGGAGTTTTGTGCATCCCAAGCAAAGATGCTCATCATTCCTTTCTCAAACATCTTTACCTGGCACATACTGCTATTAGACTTGTTTATAATATTGCAACTGTCATAGTCCCTCAGTTATAAAGTCATATGACAGTACCAATGACTTATAAATAGGATATAAAATCAAAGTGATAAAACACTTTAAAATATGTATCGTGTGATTAAGGGATGCAATAATTATTAACATATATGCCTTATCCAATAGATTGGCAGGTCCTCAGCTGGCAGCAGGAATCATGTCTCATTCATCTTATTACCAATGTTTGCCCATTGGCTAGACTATAGTATTGGCTCAAGAAATATTTGCTGAGTGAATGAATGAATTGAACACATAAGTTTTAGCTGGCCATAAATTTAACATGGTTCAACACTCTGGTCTGGCTGCTATGAAATTTAACTTAATATAAGACTGCTTCACATTAGATGTTTAGATGACAGACAGCAATAATCACAGAAAGATTCAATCACATTTGGAACATGGTGTCCAATATTTTCATTGCATTAAATATTTTAAAGGGGAACATTGCCCATCCAGGAAGACCAGGACGGTGTGAAGCCCAGAAACACATAAGGCAAGGCTGAAAGAATTGGGTAGATAGAGCCTGCAAAAGAGATGCAAGTGTAAAACATGATGGCTATCTTCACACATCTAAAGGCCTGTCCTTGTAGGTGTAAAAGGGCCTGATGTGTGGAGTTTTAGAGAAGCGAAGACCAGTAGGATGACATTTGCAGAAATAGATTTGATTCTTCATACAAAAGGCCATTACACACCACTGCTACAAAGCAATGGAACAGGTTGTCTTGTGACACGGCGAGCATTCCACCACAGGATGGATCAAAGCAGAAACCTAATGGCTAAGAGTAATTCAGCACCAGAGACAACGGTAGACTAGATATGCCATTGGGCTTCCTACAATTTCTAAATTCTTTGATTTTATCAATGTTGATTCTTTTTCCGGAGAAGACAACTATAACTACAGGCACAAGTGAAAAATAACAAGTGGTCTAGGGGATGACAGCTAAGTGTCCTGCTCCAGCTCTAATACACACTATCAATGAAAATGCATCTCCCCATCCATCCATTCATTCATCTAACCAAGATTGAATGAGTACCTACTGAGTGCCAGCCACTGTCCTGGGTCCTAGAGATACAGCAGTAACCCAGCTACTGTATTCGTAACTTACTGTCTACTGCAGACATTAATAAGCACACATAAATACAAATTACAACCCACGGTAAATGCTATGAAGAAAGGTGTGGGATGCTAGAAGCGCCCCATCAGCTAGGTGGAGGATTCAGGGAAGGTTTAGGAAAGGCGGCCTTGATGCAAGCCATTTAACCTCTCCATTCATCCACAATTATTGGAATGAAACTGGGCAGATGTTTGTCTCACCAAGACTATGTGGAGTTCATAGTTCGTCATCTGGGGCACTCATTGTCCTTTTCTTTCCTTGGACAAGGTCCCCTGACCTCTATAAACCAAAACGGGAAGTACAACAGCCCCTAGGTCATGAGTCTGTGAGGTCATGCTTATGAGCCCAGTGTCTGCCACAGAATAAATTCTCCCTAGCCGGCAACTAGTGCTATTAAAATAAATAGGAAATATCCTGCGTGCTTAGAAAGAAAAATTCCACATACATTCTAGATCTTTTTCCCCCCACTCTTCCAGTTAATGCTGGACTTCTAAAATCCCTGAGCTATGTGGTGAGAGGGGACAGTAGGATCACCAGAGGGTGTGGTGGCATTTTCTCTCACCTGAGGGCACCAACACTTCTGTGTCCATTCTGCATTTCCTGCCTTAGAGGTAGCCTTCCCCTACAGGATGAAAAAACACCCTTCCTTCTTTCGTTCCGTTTGACACTTTCTTTCCTCTCTTTAAAAATCAGAGAGCGTTAGAAAGGACACTTGTGGAGACACTAGCCCACCTCTGCCTCAGCCAGCGCGGCCACCAAATGAAAACGCACAGCAGCGGCTCCCTGGTGTTCCCGGAGGAGACCAGTCCTGTATGAATAAGTAATCCACATTTCAAGCAGGATTATGGATATAAATGAAAGACGAAAAGCACATCAGGGTACCAATTCGTCACACATCTCCACACAAAAGCACAGTCTTGTTTTCCTCTTCATCCCCAGCTGAACCCATTTCCCACTGCACTTTGTGGCCAAACAGGCACAACACTGAAAAAAGAAAAGAAAAGAAAAGAAAAGGAAAGGAAAGAAAAGAAAAGAGAGGAAAGGAAAGGAAAGGAAAGGAAAGGAAAGGAAAGGAAAGGAAAGGAAAGGAAAGGAAGGAAGAAAGAAAGAAAGAAAGAAAGAAAGAAAGAAAGAAAGAAAGAAAGTGGGTCAGAGAGCCAGAGCTGCCACACTGATAGGTGACTGGAGCGGGTCTGTGAGTGCCACCCATTGCCTCCTTTCCTGTCAGCACTCTGG
>NW_023223403.1:0-719 GCF_002007445.2 Ailuropoda melanoleuca | reverse complement strand
ACCCTCCTTCACTGTGCTGACTCACTTGCGATTCCTTGCCTGGTTTCCATTTTCATAAATTTGGGGGAGATAACAGGTTTTTGACAAATTAGAACAAAAATGTCATTTATGGTTGTTTCTTGTTCTCCGTTTTGCAAGGGTGAATTCTGAAAGAAGAGGGTAAATATGTTTTCACCCCTTTTATCGAAGTCGGAAATATCCTCCTGGCATACTTTTAATCAACAATGTAGAACTGAAGTACTACTTTAAAATATTAAATGAATGAAATTCTAGTATATCATCATTGACAGATTTTAAAACTAATTCAAATGTTGCCATCATGAACATGTTGTTCTGTGCAGTATTTATACACTATACTCTCTGACCCAGGAATATTTAAGCATATTTCACAACATTTCAGTATATTTTACAAACCTATACTGTTTATGAGTTCAGAAAATGTAATTTTAATTGGGAAGAGCAGACATTATGGACTGCAAAACAATGTACAGGCAAATCCCAACTTAAAATCAGCTTAAAATTTTTTTGACTTTACAGTGATATGCATTCAGTAGAATTCATACCTTGAATTTCTAATTTGGATCTTTTCCCCAGCTAGTGATAGGTGTCAGGATCTTCTCTCATGGTAGCGGCAGCTGCAGCTCCCAGTCAGGCACACCGTCATGAGGGTAAACAACCAATACACTTTCAACTGTTCTGTTTTCACTTTCAGTACACTG
>NW_023223402.1:0-719 GCF_002007445.2 Ailuropoda melanoleuca | reverse complement strand
CACAAGCAGGGGGAGTGGGAGAGGAAGAAGCAGGCTCACAGCAGAGGAGCCTGATGTGGGCTCGATCCCATGACGCCGGGATCACGCCCTGAGCCGAAGGCAGACGCTTAACGACTGCGCTACCCAGGCGCCCCAGAAAATAGTGAATTATAAATATTGTTAAATTCTCTGAAATAATGTTGGTAAAGAAAATATATGAAATCCCTCTGCTTCTAGAGATGTTCAGGTACTCTCAACTGCTTAGAGGCAATGAGAGCTAAACATTTTACAACAAATAAGACTATAAAATGTGGTAACTAGTTTTCTTTAGGAAATGGTAGTGCCCAATGAGATCATGAGCTCCTGAAAACAAAGACTTAAACCATCTGTTACTGCTGGACTTAAAGGAAGCTTGACATTAGACTGTGAGATCGTGGAGTTGTCAATTTCAGGACGCGTGGGAGACCTGGGGATCTGAAGCAATTGGCCTGTTTCTACATATCTAGTTAAGAGTGGGAAAGAGAGGGGCTCCTGGGTGGCTCAATCATTCGTCTGGCTCTTGATTTCAGCTCTGGTCATGATCTCACAGTCATAGGATTGAGCCTGGTGTGGGGCTCCAGGCTCAGCATGGAATCTGCTTGAGTATCTCTCCCTCTGTCCCTCCCCCCTGCTTGTGTGCTCTTTTTCTCTGAAATAAATAGATAGGTCTTTAAAAGAGTCAGAAAAAGAAACTAGAGCTT
>NW_023223401.1:0-719 GCF_002007445.2 Ailuropoda melanoleuca | reverse complement strand
TTTTGGGGGTGTGATAGACCTCTAAATGTCAGCTCTAGGCATATGCATGAGTTCTTCGGAAGGCCCTATAATACCCGGACATGGGGAGGTGGGTCCCCTCCCTTGGAGACCCTCCTCCAGAAGGGCATTCCTGCTGCTGGAGCCCCTTGGCAGGCTGCCGTCAGGTGGGGACCTACAAGGTACCCCCAGCCTAGCCCACTCAGTGGGGTCCATTTGATAAGAAACTCCTATGTTTTTGTCCTGCCATCTGCCCGGTGTCTGATCACCTATTTATCCTGGTGGTGAGAGGGGGACCCCCCACAGTAGATGGCGTGAGGTGGCCAAACCCAGGACGCCTGATATTAGATGAGATCGGCAGTGGTCGGCCAGCCCCACACAGCCCTGGGGGGGACACCACCGGCCACACAGGGACTAGAGCACAGGGTGAACCAGAAGGGCTATAGGGGGCAGGCTCGCTTTGCAGTGACCTGGTGAAATGACCCTTAGTTTCCATGGGAAAATAATTGGCTTGTTTGAAAACTTTTGCAAGCTGGAGGCTAGGTGAGAACGTTCAGGTTGAGGACCAAGTGGGATGTAACTAGTCTAGGTAAGAGAAACTTTCTGGGCAAGGAGCCTTTCTCACAGGATGGGGGCAATTCATGGTTAGGCCTTGGGGGCTCTGAAAGGCTCCACAATGTTTGGGGCAGCATGTGGAATTTCAGGCCTTAGAATGTGCCCTG
>NW_023223400.1:0-719 GCF_002007445.2 Ailuropoda melanoleuca | reverse complement strand
ACTTATAGATGATAAACATTTTCATGACAGTTGCATTTCTAATATAATCCAAATAATGGCTCCTACAGTGATATTAGAATAATATATAAACCTCACATCCAAGAACAAACAGAATTTGGAAACTAATCCAAGTATAAACCAAAAAAACATGTGAAATTATATATTTTTCTATCTAAAAAGGATTACACTAAAGAAGAGGATTTGATGACATCATGTCTAAGTAATTTATTTAGAGTATTCATTCCTTCATCCAGCATGTGCTTATTGATACCTACTATATGTTAGTCACTGTTCCAGGGAGCAGAGAACAAGAGACAAGGTTCCTGCTTTCTTGGAGTTTATGTTCTAGTGGAGTAAAAGACAATTAACATGCAAACAAATACATGAATAATTTCTGATAATGATAGGAGTTTATAAAGAGATGAAACTGGGTGAAATGATGATGAATAAGTAGGTGATAAAGTAGAGGGAGGCTAACTTAGACTAGATGTAAGGGAAAGCATCAATGGGAAGGGAGGCAAGAGAACTGAGTCCTGGATAAGAACGTCTAGGATGGAAAGAGAGCCCACATATAAGGAAATGCACGCATACTTTTGTGTATGGTGGCACATGGTAACTAGACATATTGTGGGGATTCTTTCATAATGTGTAAAAATATCAAGTCACTACAATGTACACCTGAAACTAACAGGATATTGTACACCAATTATACTTCAATT
>NW_023223399.1:0-719 GCF_002007445.2 Ailuropoda melanoleuca | reverse complement strand
AATTACTTACCATATGTCTAGGTCAGAGCAAGAAATCATAAGAAAAAAATCTTAAACTCATTTAATGGACTATCACAGAAAGAGGCAGAACTTCTGTATTGATAGGAGCTTCCAGGTTGGTGAAAGCATCCATGTGTTGGGAGGGTCACACACCCCAAAGCCATGGGGACAGAAGCTCCTATGCTCTAGACCCTTCTGGAACTTGGCCTGTGGACATTTACATCAGCCTATCCTTCTATATCTTGTAAAATATCCTTTATAGAGACACTTGGGTGATTCAGTTGGTTAAGTGTCTGCCTTTGGCTTGGGTCATGATCCCAGGGTATGAGGATGGAGTCCCACCTCAGGCTTCCTGTTCAGTGGGAAGCCTGCTTCTCCCTCTGCCTGCTGCTTCCCCTGCTTGTGCCCTGTCCCTCTCTCTGACAAATGAGTAGATACATCTTTTTTAAAAATACTTTATAATAATAGCAAACATAAGACAACATCTATGAACATATAAACTAGAAATCTCAGACTCAAATGGAATGCATGAGTTACTCAGATAGCAAGTGAAGACAGCGCTTATTTCCCAATGCTGAACTCTGAGATCAATAGAATCAGAGTTTTACTTATATTTGGAGATGAGTCATAACCACGGAAGAGTTTAACAAATTTTTATGTATATAAATCATGTTTTAAATTCATCTGGCTATCTCAATATACATCTGAATATCAACGTG
>NW_023223398.1:0-719 GCF_002007445.2 Ailuropoda melanoleuca | reverse complement strand
AGATAGTGATTCTCACCTTCTTCTTAGATTGATGTATCTAAGATGACTATGTTTGTCCTCCAAACCAAAAATATTTAAGTGTGAACGGGAGTATTTTTTATAATCATGCTGGGGTAACAGATGGAAATAAAAAATAGGGGTCCATAGTCCCCATTTATATATTATACTGTTTATAATGGTCCCCTATTTACACATAAGTAAGTCTCTTGTGCTTCACCTGTTCAAAGGTGATATATCTGAAAGCACAAAAATCACCTTCCCACATTTGCTGCTTTGAAAGTTTTTTGTCTAAAAACTGTAACAAAATTGTTCAAAATATATGCATTAAATTCAAAACCACAGGAAACAGTGAATTTCCAAGTGTGATCATAAGATACATTAATAGGAACAAATGATATTAAATTTCAAGATTTAAATTTAATTTCAAATTTTATAACATTGAAGAGTAAATGTTGAAGGAAATACTATGAAAGAAATATATCAGCCTGAAAAAGAATAAGAAATGGCTCATATGAATAGTATCTATTGACCTGTCGCTGAGATACACTTAGGCAACATGGAGTTAAGACAAGACTGGTGAAGGCGGACTATATACTTACAGTTCTGCCGAAGAACTAATTGTGCTCCGTTTTCTATTTTGCCAACAAGGAAATGCCTGGTGGCGGTGTAGTACAAATGCCTGTACTCAATTCATTAGTATAAATGTTTTAGAAGTTGTC
>NW_023223396.1:0-719 GCF_002007445.2 Ailuropoda melanoleuca | reverse complement strand
CATGATAGAACGCCCATTTTCCTAGGAAATACGGAGTTATCTACGAGAAAGGGAAAATTACGTCTCTAATACATCATTAGAAAAATATTCCTGCATGGACATGTATGTATATATACCCAGATATTCATGTGTATACAAAAAAAATAATAAAGAAAATAGGGCAAAATGCAAAGGATTCTTAAATCTGGGTAAAGAATATAATAGGAATTCCTTGAATTCTTCTCTCAATTCTCCTTTAAGTTTGAAGTTGTATCAAATAAAAAGTTTTTTTTAAAAAAAGATTAAGGAACGAAGGGTTTTATTCATCTTCTGCAGATTGCAATGGATGGAAAAATGAGATTTCAGAGAAGTCCTAAAATTGATCTTTCAGGGATCCAATTGTAATAATGTTCAAGGAGGCTAACTCATGTTAACTAAGCTCATAAGAAACTGATACATCAAGTGGAATGCCAGTTTATTAATTTAACAACAACAAAAAATGATACTGCTAAATGGGCTTGTAAGACTTCTGTGAGCATAGCTGTTACATTTTTCTTCTTGGCAGATGTAGACGGAAAATCACTTGATTATCAGAGGACTGCTTTGTGAGCCAGGTTCAGAGCATATACAGTTGGATAAGGGTATCAGATGCTTAATGTTCAGGTACAGAGAGTCTAATGTATCAATTTCACAAATATTCTTTTACCAAAAAGCATCTTATTTCTAAACTGCTTTTTTTT
>NW_023223395.1:0-719 GCF_002007445.2 Ailuropoda melanoleuca | reverse complement strand
TTGAGAGAGCGAGAACGAGCAGAGGGAGAGGGAGAAGCAGGCTCCCTGCTGAGCAGGGAGCCCAATGCGGGACTTGATCCCAGGATCCCGGGATCATGACTTGAGCTGAAGGCAGACACCCAACCAACTGAGCCACCCAGGCATCCTGAAGAAGATCCTTATTGAGTATTTAATGTTGTACATTTTTTTCTAAGCGCTGCTTTGGCTGTATACAGCAAATTTTTATTTGTTGTATTTTCATTTTCCTTCAACATAATATACTAATTTCGTTTGTCCTTTCTTTTTGGTCCAGGTGTTATGTAGAAGTATGTTATTTAAGTGGATATTTGGAAATATTCCAATTGTCTTTCTATTATTGGTTTCTAAAGCTTTTTTTCCCCCCAAGATTTTTATTTATTTGTCAGAGAGAGAGAGCATGAGCACATAGGCAGAGGGAGAAGCAGGCTCCCCACTGAGCAGGGAACCAGATGCGGGTCTTGATCCCAGGACCCCAGGGTCATGAACTGAGCCGAAGGCAGACGCTTAGCTGACTGAACCACCCAGGTGTCCCTATTATTGGTTTCTAATATAATTCTCTTGCATTCAGAGAACATAGTTGGTATGATTTCATGCCAAGAGAAAGTGTAAGTGAGTTTATAGGGTTCCAGTCTCATTTACATACTTAGACTAAATTTTCGAGTTTGTCTCTTACTCTTTTCAACTCTGTTTTTTTTTTTTTT
>NW_023223393.1:0-1630 GCF_002007445.2 Ailuropoda melanoleuca | reverse complement strand
GAGACAGCTAAGCTTCTCCTACCACTGCACTGCTGCCTGGAACATAGGCTGGCTCCAGAAATGCTCTCCACACAGTAAGCTGGGGTGCTATACGTCTTTTCTTATTTCCAATCCCTCAGAGATCACTGTACAGTACTGACCNCTGACTCTCATCCAATGTCTTGAAAATCACTATTTCATATGTTTTCTATGGTTTTGTGGTGTTCCAGGTGGGAGGATAAATTGGATCCCTATTACTCCATCTTGGCCAGAACCAGAAGCCTTTCCAGGAACGTAGAGTCTTGCTGTGGATGAGTTTCCAAATATGAATTAAAGAAAACATACCGAATAACAAATCGGTAAGTGTTAAACTGTGTGCATGCCTCTTATTGCTCTGGGAAATTAAGTTTAAAGGAAATTTTCAGTTCAAGTAATAACTGCCTGAAGTTTATTGAATATCTGATAACAGAGTATGTTTTATATTACCAATAAGGAACAAATGGGAGGATTGGACAAAAATTGTAACTGGGTGGTTTGGGTAGAGATAAGAAGTGAACACTGGTAGCAAATGAATTTATCTGCTATTGAAATCTGTAGTGTCTGCTCTTACTATTTTAAAGACAAAGATACAAACTACATTGTACTCATCTATTCATTTGTTCTTTGATTCAATCAAATATTTATTGAATATTATCATACATGCCATAGACTATACACTAGGAAATTGCTATGTGTAATAATGAATGAGGCAAGCTTTTTAAGCCCAACTCATGCAGGAGAAATATATATACAAATCTTCATAAAAAAACAATTACTATACTACAAATTTATGCCAAATGGCATGGAACCAAGATATATACAGAAAAGAGCCATTTATTCCCTCTGCAGGTGGGGGTAGGAAATCAGGATAATTTTCAGAGGCAAGGTGATATTTAAGCTGCATTTTGAAAAGTATTTGAAAACTTGCCAGGTAGAATACTGTGAGAAAAAGAGAGCTCATTCTAAACATAAAAACAAAACTGGCTCACAATTTGTGGGACCCAATGCAAAATGAAAATGCACTCCTCTTGTTCAAACTTGTTGAGAATTTCAAAACAGAGATGGCAGAGAATTAAATCAAGTGTGGGGTCCCTCTGAATGCAGGGCTCTGGAACTGCATATGTCACAGGCCCCTGCAGCTGCTGTTTCTGTCTAGAGTATAGGTTGTATAGCAGTGGGAAGTTCAGAGATAAACCTGGGGAGAAGTACATCACAGGGAGGGGTGGTGTGATTCGACTGAGATCATGCCAGAGAAAAGGGAAATTGATTGAAAATCCTTAAAAACTTTTTTCAAAAAACAACTGCTCTCAGTTTAGTGGATCTTTTCTATAATTTTTCTAGTTTCTGTTTCATTTCTTTCAGTGCTAATCTTTATTATTTGCTTCCATCTGCTAAATGTCATCTTAGCTTGTCCTTCTTTCCCTAGTGCTTTGAGGTGTAAAGTTTGGTTATATATTTGAGATCTTCCTTTTTTAGACAAATTGTAATTATGTAGAAATAAACAATTTTACCACTAACCTCAAGTTACAAAATAAGTAATTCCACCCAGTAAGTCCACATGGCATAGTATTTCAAAAGGTGATCACAAAACAGTATCTTTCATTTCACATGC
>NW_023223392.1:0-3707 GCF_002007445.2 Ailuropoda melanoleuca | reverse complement strand
CAGGGTGTGATAGGCACAAACTTTCCCATTTAAACAGGAAGGCAATGGAAGGGAGGAGGGATTGCCGTCCCAAGCAATCTTGAAATCCAGTGAAGCAAACTCAGGTTTCAAGGCCTGGGAATGGCCGGCTGTCTGTGGCTCAAGGTTCTTGCGTCCGGGCCCACCGCTCCCCCCGGAGTCTTCCTTCCTTTTTCGTGAAGGGTAGCACGTGTCTACCGCTGNTTCGTGAAGGGTAGCACGTGTCTACCGCTGGAGGCCGATTTTCCGCCTGTTTCCTGCCTGCGTTGTTTTGAGAGGCAGACAGCTTTCTTTCATTTCATGTTCCTCTGTCCCTCTCCGTCCAAGCTGGGCGCGTTTCTGCTGATACAGGATGTTCAGGGACCATGTGGGCCCTCCGTGCGCACCGTCAGAAAACAGGCTCCTGCACGGATCTTCTGTCTCTAGCGTTCGCTCCCGTTGAAATGCCGCACGCCGAGTCTCTCCCGGGAGCTCCCCGTGTGAGGACTCTTGTGGCTTCTGTCCCTCTTCCAGGTCCACACGCACCCCGGGCTTTCTCTCCAGCGCACACTTCCCTGACCGGGAGCCCCCTAACTTGATGATCGTTGGCCACCTGGATAGGGTCTTCTCCGTGTACTTGGAGGACATGGTCTAGCCACGCAGGACCTCTTCTCCCCCGGTTTCCAGCACCGGGTTCCTCGCTTCCTTCTGAGGCTGCCCCTGCAGTGCCCGTCACGTGCGAAGCTCTGCCAGCTCTGTGTTTATGGCAGTTGGGGAGTTGCCATCCAAGATGATGCAGATTTTCTATGCTCCAGTCCTCCCCAGCTGACCTGTTAACATGCACATGTCGGCTGACGATCTGTTCATGGCAGTCTAGGCTCTTCCTTTTATGCTTCTCGAAATCCTTCCCGTCTCCACCCATCCCCCACCTCTGAAGCCCGTTGTGATAGCCACAGCCCACGCTGTGTGCACCTGGGATTTTGTGCTCCTCCGCGGCCGTGCGGCAATGCCATTGTGTGTCTCCAAAGCAAGATGCCCATCCAGGCTGTTGTGAACAGACATTTGGGGTATTTCCAGTTTTTAGCTGTTTGAATGAGCCTTCGAGGAACGAGCCTTTTTCGGTGGGCGTATGTTTTTATTTCCCTTGAGTAAATATCTAGGAGTGGGGTCACCTCAAGGGTCGTTCTTTTTTCACCCATGGTCTGGGGTGAACGGCCAGCTCCCGTGCTGCTTCTAAATGTGGGCAGGTTGGCTCCTCGTCAGTCTGACCTTCTCTGGGAAGTTTGGGTCATATCCCATCCTCGCGGGGGCCCACACCGTGCCCTCCTGCCGTCGAGCCCGGGCTCCTAAGTTTGTGATCATGTCTGAAAGCTTTGTGGGTCATTGGGCCTCTGCTTTAGTTCATTCCTGTAACTTAGAGTCCTCCCTGTATCCGGTCCACTTTCTTGCTTTTGATGCCAGCCACGTACTAAAAACGTCTTTGGGGGGAGAAATTTTAGCCAGCACATCAGTATGTTTGGGGAAGGACTCACATTCAGACTAACAGAAGTCTCTTATTTAAACCTTACCCTTTGAGGAACAAACCTTTGAAATAATGTTGATACTTCCCCTTCATACACACGCATGCTGACGCTCAAGAGAGTTAAGGAGTTTGTCCGAAGTCTAATGAGGAGAACCCAGCATTTTTGAGATATTTCAACCTTCCCGGGGCTCATGGAAGATGTGAGCAAATCTCTTGACTTCAGGTGGGAATTTTAGTGTGGGTGCTTGGGAAGATATCCTATAGTGTCACAGGAGGATTTGATTTTTCTTTTTAAGATTTTACTTATTTATTTGAGAGACAGGAAGAGGAGGAGGAGCAGAGGGAGAGGGATATGCAGACTCTGCGCTGAGCAGAGCCTGATGCAGGACTCGATCTCACAACCCTGAGATCATGACCTGCGCTCAAATCAAGAGCGGGATGCTCAACCATCTAAGCCACCCAGGTGCCCCTGGAGGGTTTGATTTCATGACCTTCACAGTATTAAGTGAGATGATACTGGTTCGGCACTTAGCACAATGCCTGTCACATATTAGGGTTTAATAAATGTTCAGGGGTATTAATATTATTCATGACATTGTCATCATTTTCCCTGTCTTGTAGTCCCTCCCCTTCCCCCCAGTATGATTTACAGAGGCATCGGCCGCTGGCACCCCAAGCCTCCTCAAACAAGAGGTTCTGGGGGGACCGGGATTTCCATGGGGAGATTGTTGAGGGGCAACTGCTGGCTTTATGGCATTGGGTCATGCCACAGGGGCAGTGAGGACGGTCTCCGGCACTGGGCAGCCCGGGTTCAAATTCCGGCTCTTCTATGGACTAGCTCTGCCATCTCAGCGTGTTGGGCTTTTCCAAGCCTTACTTCTCTGGAAAATGGAGACAATCGTACTACTATTTTGTAGATTTTTTGTCAGGAGTCGGTGAGTTTCCAAATAAAAAGCACGTAGAAAATTGCCCGGTACATCATAGGTAGGCATTCAGGAAATGCTAGTTTGGTTAGTGTGGCTAGTACTGATTGCTGTTTGCAAAATATTCCTGGCTTTCTGTCCTCCAGGCACATGGTGGTGTCAACCCCCTGGTTCTCTCGTGGTTGGGTAGTCACGTCACTAGTTCCTACCAAGGAGTCGTGAGCGGAGCATTGTGTCACTTCTGGGCCAGAGCATTTCCGTGTCACGCTGGACCCTCCAGGGTGCTTTCCGTTTGGCACGATGGCAGAGATCCCAGACGGTGGCCGCTCCATCATCCTGGGTTTCCGAGGGACTATGGTGAATATAATCCCCTTGTTATTTCAGGTCTTGGAAATACCGCGGCATAATATCGCTTATCCCGACAAAGACGTCAACTGGATGAATAGTTGAGGATACAGTATTCAAAGCATTTTAATAGTTCTTTTGAAAGGTCCTGAGCAGGACGTGGAAATCCTTGCATTTTGGTAGGACAGCTGATAATAGCCCCTTTCTGCGTGTCCACCTGCGACGTGAAGTCCGGAGTCCTGACTCCGTGGTGTGTTCCGAATCGTCAGTTTGCCTGTGTAGCTCTCAGTTTCCTAAATGGAAAGCGGTTAATGTGACTCGAGCAGCAGATGAACAGTCTTAATATAATTGGATTCTTGCCATTAAATGAAAGGTTTTAAAAGTCGGAAATTCTGGTTTTCTGTTTGCTGTTCCCTGAGTGAAACAGAAGTAGTGTAAGGAGCAATCTTCTTTGCTGAGGATCTGAAGAAGTTGCAGGCAGACACCTTTCAGTGCACATTTTCAAGAACTTTCTAACCGTTGGAGGTATCTGGCAATGGAGCCCACAGCCCGTAAGGACCGAGCTCCCTTTCCAGGAGGCATTCAGAACCGGTCATGTCAGAACCTGCGGCTTGTTTCCCTCTCCTCCCACAACACCTGCGTTTCCAGCCCTAACAGCTGCTTTGCTCTGCTGTGAGAATCCTGTTGTATCCTTGCGCTCCCCTGCCCCCGCCCAAATTCGGTACCTCGGAAATGCTCAGGCAATGTTTGTGGGAATAAAACTTTTAACACAGAGCAGTGGTCTTCACGTTAGAATCATCCTGGGGAGCTTTAAAAAAAAAAATTCCAAGTCTAGGCCACACTGCAGACGAATTAAATCAGAGCCTCTTGGGGTGGGCTCCAGGCTGAGAATATTCGAACTCTCCCCAGGTGATTGGAAA
>NW_023223391.1:0-4186 GCF_002007445.2 Ailuropoda melanoleuca | reverse complement strand
CTAATTTCCATATTCATTTTTATACATTGTAGACTAATTATTTCCTCTGAGGAAATAAAAGTTATTGCTACCAAATAATATTTCATGTATTTGGAAACAAACATTATATTTATGTAACTTTTTCCTTTCCTANGTAGCATTTGGGCAACAGACCCATTACCCATTCCATGATTGAGGTTTCTGTGCCTGATTTCTAAACATGTCATCCCTTGCTATCCTATTTTATATGATTGAAGTTTTGATTGGTTACTTCTTTTCCAGGATCCTGTCTAATTTCCATATTCATTTTTATACATTGTAGACTAATTATTTCCTCTGAGGAAATAAAAGTTATTGCTACCAAATAATATTTCATGTATTTGGAAACAAACATTATATTTATGTAACTTTTTCCTTTCCTATGCTTAATCTCATTTCCTTGAGTTTTCTGCTTTGGACAGATCTTTTGATCTTCACACTTCAGAGAAAGACAACACTTCACAGAAAGACAACACTTCACAGAAAGAAACAAACTAAAACTGTACCATAATCCTCCTTATTCTATACATTGAGTGAAGAGTGAAAATTGCATACATTTTTGGAAATTGCAACACAGTGATGGACCTTCTGTCAACCAGAAGATCTACTTTTTTTGCATGTTAATGTTAAACCATGTAATACTCATGGTAAATTTTAGTTATTTTACTCACTGAAGTATAAACATAATTTTTCATTATTCTAGTCAAATTATAATCAGACTAGTTTTTCTAGATGCTCATCTTCCTTTAGGACCATGACTCGATATATAACTTATGTTCCATTGTCCTTGCTCCATGAAATACATGAACTATGTCGGTTCCCCATGTATAACTTTAACCTAATAAACTATAAAAAAACTACTGAATGGAACATAAATTTATTTAAAAAATAAACAATTCTTAAAGATTATTTATTTATTGAGAGAGACAGAGCTAGAGAGAGCACATGTGGGGTGAAGGACAGAGGGAGAAGCAGACTCCCCGCTGAGCAGGGAGCCTGATGCAGGACTCAATCCTGGGACTCCAGGATCATGACCCGAGCCAAAGAGAGGCTTAACCAACTGAGCCACCCAGGTACCCCCCCCCAAAAAAAAAAAAACAAGAAAAAAAAATTCTTAGAAATGAAAAGGAACTCAGACTAAAAACAAGACAATGCTGTTGAGGGAAATTAAAGACTTCTTACCCAAGTAAACTATGTAATAGGTATGGGGCATTTTTTTAAAATTTCCATTAAGTAGAGAATGTAAATTTATCCCATAAAAATCATTCTAGTTTACTTGAAGAAAAACATCATGCTGAGTAAAATACAATTTTCAAGAAGGAGAAATGAAAGAGAACCTAAGAATAAAGATAAAAAGTTCAGCCCTGCGCATTTAATCAAGAAAGAAGAAAAATGTGAGAAATTTATCACTGAGAAAATTTAAGCATGACCTGATAGTCTGTAATAACTCCAAGGGCCACAAGTTCCTGAGTTTGAGTGGAAGAAAATAAAATTTGTGACAAATGTAGTGGCCCATCAATCATAATTGATTTAGATTTTTAAGACTGTGATTTAATTCTTAATATTGGCTGGTGAAGGCAAAAGTTTTGAGTTATTTTTTGGTTAACTCAGAATTTAAATGTTTATTGGAATAACAGAGATAGCAAATAAAGGGGCGCCTGGGTGGCACAGCGGTTAAGCATCTGCCTTCGGCTCAGGGCATGATCCTGGCATTATGGGATCGAGCCCCACATCAGGCTCTTCTGCTGTGAGCCTGCTTCTTCTTCTCCCACTCCCCCTGCTTGTGCTCCCTCTCTCGCTGGCTGTCTCTATTTCTGTCAAATAAATAAATAAAATCTTTAAAAAAAAGAGAGAGAGAGAGATAGCAAATAAGAACTAGCTGGTAGCTCTAACTGCTGAGTGAAAATCTAGGAATTTAAGAAAAAAATATTTGAACTCTAATGAAAGATACAAATAATGGGAAACAGAATAACAATTGTTGGAAGAAATGGAAACTTATGACTGAATAGGACTAGGGGATCAGATTGTTAGTAATTTTCTGGGGAGAAAAGCCTGGATTGTTCCCAATCTGTCTTTAATGTTGTGACTCTGATAGCCTGGAGCTAAAGGTATGACAAAATCATTCATTATGAGGTCAAAACTGAAAATCTGTCCCAGATTGTACTCATGTTCTCCAGGCATTGGGGATGTTCATCCCAAACCCTCTAAAATAGCATAATGTATAAATAAAAATGATTTTGTTAGTATGCACCACTGGCCCAGATCATGTAATCTTAGAATCTTGCCAGATTTGTTTATATCAAGAAGGCAGCAAGCCAATACAGCCAATAGGTAAGATAATGCTAAGGGGATGCTAGATTGTTACTAGGTTGAAAGAACCAAGAGCTTGAGAGTGGCTATACCACAGGCATCCAAACTCTTTTATCCTAACCACTTGATATAAGGAATTATTAGAAGGATAGCTGCACTTAAAAATAAGAACAATGGGGCATCTGGGTGGTTCAGTCAGTTAAGCGTCCAACTCTTGATTTCATCTCGGATCATGATCTCAGGGTCATGAGATCAAGCCCCAAGGTTGGGTTGGGCACTGTGCTGGGCATGGAGCCTGTTTAAAATTCCCTCTCTCTCCCTCTCCCTCTGCCCCATCCACCCCCCACCCCCCTGCTCGCATATGCATGTTCTCTCTCTCTAAAACAAACAAACAAAAAATAAATAAAAACAAGGTTTATAAAGGAGTGATTCAGAAGTAACCCAAAGCAGAATTCACATGAAATGGTGTGACTCATATTGAAATCTTAAATTGAGATCCCTCCTCTATTCATGTGAAGAATACATTTTAGGGTCTCACTAAGATTTTTATCTCTACCTATAGCTACAGGATGGTATAACTAGCCTACATATGGAGAATATCAAGCAAATCAAGATGAGTTCACATGGGAAAACTTAGAAGACAATTAAGGAAGACAGGAAAATTAAAGTGGTAAAATGAATAAAATAAAGTATACCAATAAAACAAAAATGGAGGAAACTGATTGAACAGGAATGACTAATAATAATATTAAATTCCAAATGATGGTATAAAAATTTAGAACAAGAAGTAATAACAATAGGCAATAGGATTCAAGAAGTACTAAAAAAATATTGACCATAGAAATGAACATAGATCATCAAAGTGTGGCTTTGGATATGGACAGTTTGGAATTACAGAGTATTTAGAAAGATAACAAACTCTTAGAGAATTAGTCAGTTGGTACAGTCATTCTGGAAAATAAATTTGATATATTTAAATTAATTATGATTGTGCCCCCTTTTTTTTAAAAGACTTTATTTATTTGAGAGAGAGCACGAGCAGAGGGGAGGGGCAGTCAGAGAAACAGACTCCCCACTAAGCAGGGAGCCTGATGCAGAACTCAATCCCAGGACCCTGGGATCATGACCTGGGCTATGGGAAGAGGCTTAACCAACTGAACCACCAGGTGCCCATGATTGTGCCCTTTAACCTGATGAGCCAGTCCTAATTCAAACAGGTATAAGTATGCAGTGTCTCATGTTATTTGTGGTAGGAAGATAGTAACATCATGACCATGAATAAGAAATGATCAGCATCTAGTAAAATATTATGTACTTCCATACAGACACACAGAAATTCTTTAACTTTTATAGCACAATGCCAAATATACAAAAGTTAAACTAGGAAACAAAACACCATTATGTATTTNACCAGGTGCCCATGATTGTGCCCTTTAACCTGATGAGCCAGTCCTAATTCAAACAGGTATAAGTATGCAGTGTCTCATGTTATTTGTGGTAGGAAGATAGTAACATCATGACCATGAATAAGAAATGATCAGCATCTAGTAAAATATTATGTACTTCCATACAGACACTCAGAAATTCTTTAACTTTTATAGCACAATGCCAAATATACAAAAGTTAAACTAGGAAACAAAACACCATTATGTATTTTGCGCATACAAATGTGTACTTAAGGAATTTAAGAAGTTAGGAAAAAAAGATCACATACTATAAAATGTGCATAATGTAAAAATATTGTTAGAGTGAGCAGATCAGTGGAAGCCCCAGGTTGGTGGATGGCAAAAGGAAATTGACTGTCAAGGTACATAACAGAAAATTCTAGGGCTATAGAAATCTTACAAAGTATGATTTT
>NW_023223390.1:0-718 GCF_002007445.2 Ailuropoda melanoleuca | reverse complement strand
GGCTGCAACACTGTGGGCAGCAAAGCCCCGCAGTGCTGGCTCGTGCCCAGAGTGCCCGACAGACTTCCCGGAGCCCCAGCCGACGCAGGGAAATGATGGCGAAATCCACACGTGGGGCACAGGAAAGCCTCCCACGGCATTCCAGATAATACCGTGGATCTCCCCTGCCACCCCCACACCGCGGGGGGCCCGGCTCGTTCCCACCCCCCGGAGGGCGACTGCCTCACTGAGTGGCCGCCAGAGAAGACAGGAGGGGGAGAGGAGACACCTGGCAGGCACCGCCGGGACCGGGTGACCAGGCCAACGTGCCCCGTGCTGCCCTACGGACGCCAGCGACCCCCTGAAAGCATGTGACGAGAGGGCCGCCTCACCGCTGCGGTGTTCTCCCCCAAACCCACAGCCCCACTCTAACCACCAGAAAACGCAACAGACAAACCCAAAATGAGGGACATTCGACACAACGCCTGTGCAGTCCTCCTCAAAACGGTCACGGTCCTGAAAAAGTAAGAGAGTCTGAGACACCAGCCCATCCCAGAGGGGACAAAGGAGCTGTGACACTCAATGCAGTGTGGGACCTGGACAGGGATGTTGGGGAACCGAGTGAACTCTCAAGTCTGCGGTGTAGACAACAGGAACATAGCGCTACTGTTTCTCAGTTTCCACAAATGCACCGTGGTTACCTAATGTCGATACGAGGGAAAACTGGCTATCTTGAACA
>NW_023223389.1:0-718 GCF_002007445.2 Ailuropoda melanoleuca | reverse complement strand
GGGAGGTGCTGATTTAACGACGCGATAAACGATGGCGGATCTCGTCTACTATATGTGTATCATCTTTTTGTCCAGTGACTATTGGGGATTGGTATTGTTGTAGCGGGAGGTCTAACAAGGTTGTTTTTTTTGGAGCCTCATGAGGTCTGGCTCCACGTTCAGCGGGAAGAGTGGTTGGAGGCTGTTTGGACCATGATTCCAATATCGATTTTGTTTATGCTATGCTGTCCTTCTTATAAGCTTTTATGTTTATTGGAAGATTTAAATGACCCCAAGGCAACAGTAAAGGTAGTAGGGCATCAGTGGTATTGGCAATACGAGTATGGAGACTACGAGAGATATAGCATGAGGCAGTACATGGTGAGTAATAAGGGGGGGTTATTGAGTGTGGGTGACTTCCGTAATTTGGAGGTGGACTACCCAGCTATTTTGCCTTATCATGTTTGAATCCGAATAGCTGTGACGTCTTTTGATGTAATTCACTCTTGGACTCTGCCTTGTTTGGCTGTAAAGGTAGACGGTGTTCCAGGGCGGTTGAATCAAGTGCCTCTGTATATTCGTGTTCCAGGGGTTTATCATGGGCAGTGCTCTGAGATTTGTGGGGCTAACCATGCCTTCATACCAATTGTGGTCGAAGCAGTGAGTGTGATAATGTATCGAAAATGATTAAACAAGTTCGGTATACCAATGTCTGCTCGTATGGTAGAGGGGACCTGGC
>NW_023223388.1:0-718 GCF_002007445.2 Ailuropoda melanoleuca | reverse complement strand
GAGATGTCTTAGAAGGGAAAGAGTAATAATGCATATTTTATCAGGTAGGGGATGAGGTCATGATGATGGATGCCTGGGTTGCTCCCAGCCCAGACAGGCGAGGAACTGGATGCCAGTGCTGCCAGGACAGGGAGGATGTTCCCCCTACCCCACGAAGCCTTGGAGGACTGTGACCACCAGTCACAGGATGGGGGGTCTGCAACCCATCAGGGCTGTGGAGACGGAGGGGAAGGTGCAGAAGGCGTGGAACCCTCAGCCGAGCGAGAGCACAGAGAACCCACAGAAGGACCGAGGGCTTGATTTGATATGTGACTAACAATCCAGGGTGCCGTTTCCACACGCTGTCTGTTCAGAACCAACAGCCTTTCTCCGTGGCAGGAGGGGACGTAGAGATGGCTCCGAGGAAGCAGGAATTCTCACTCACCGCAAAGTTCGAGAATTTCTGGGAGCAGATGCTCTCCCTGCACACGTGTAGCTTAAGCACATGGCACGCTGGCTGGAGTTCCCACGGTGGCAGCAGGAGATTGAAGAGAGGTTGGTCGGGGGATGCTGGGGCGTGGAGGCCCTGGAGACCACCTGGGCCACTCACCATCCTCTGACGTGACCCTGGAGCTCCGTGGGAGCTGGGGGTCACTCACGAGCCAGCAGGTGTTTGTCATGGTGGGGAAGGATCCCTGTTGGGCTGAGGCACTGGAAACACCCAGACCGAGTGATGGTC
>NW_023223387.1:0-718 GCF_002007445.2 Ailuropoda melanoleuca | reverse complement strand
GTGGGGTCCAAAAGTCACCTTCAGTAATAAAACAAAAACACATTTATGGCCCTTATCATAGGAAATTCCAAGGGTTTTAGGAACTGTGAGACAGGAGCCATGGGCAAAGACCAAATACATATGAAAAATATATTTTGGTCCTCTGAATGACCAAATATATATTTCTTATAAACTATAATATTGCATGTGGATATATCAGTTTGTTTATCTGTTCACCAACTGAAGGACATTTGGGGAATTTCCAGTGGATTTTATGAAGGAGTTATTCAAAGTATTTGTGTATAGGTCTTTGTATAAATATGTATTTCCATTTCTCTAGAGTGAATACCCAGGGGTGAGAGTTCTGTGTCATTCAGTAAGCATATTTATCTTTATAAGAAACTTTAACCATTCTTCAGGGTGGTTGTACCCATTTGCATTCCCACCAACAATATATAATATTCCTAATTCTATATCCTCACCAGCAGTGACTGCCTGGCATGACCTAAACTACTAACCTCTAAATACCTCACTGATAGGGCATCATACTGAATCTTTTCACTTTTATTTCTTATCTATAGAGCACATGTGTTTTAACAAGGCTTCTAAGGCTACTTTTCACTTTTGCTTATTGCCAATTAACATGGTGCCATCAGAATATCCAGATGGTTTACATCCCTTTGGATGATAATTTGCAAAGGATGGGGCAGATAACATAACCCTTGGGCAAGACTATCAA
>NW_023223386.1:0-718 GCF_002007445.2 Ailuropoda melanoleuca | reverse complement strand
TTTTTTTTTTTGTTTTAGTTATGCATTTAGAGTGCCTTATAATTGATGCCTATTTTAATAGCATTTCTTTTTAGCTTTTGGTTCATATTTTCATTAGTTGTCTGTATATGTTACTCTTCCAATTAAAGCATTATCTGTTTACCACATGTACAAAAACTCTTTGACTAATATGCATTCCTAGTTTTCAACCAAGTCGGGGATGTTAGTGATTGTACCAGCCCAAAGCACTTGGGTAATCAGGGCCCTTCCTTTCATGGTAGCCAACATCAGGAAAAGCTACTTGTTTTATTTAGAATCCCTTCCAAATCTGTTCTGGAACATTCAGTAACTGCACCAAACTTATTTTAGTAACAAATATAATTGTCAACTTTGGAATATATTTACTAATCCATTAGGATTTTTCTAAAAGGGGAACTTAAACATTTATCTATTTTCCAACATAATCCCAAATTTTCCAACATAAATGCTGTAGGAAGCCATGGGAAATGGCATGAGTTTGCCATTTGTTATATGATTTTAAAGAACCCTCAAAATATCCAAGGGACTCTTAAAGAGTTTTGGTATAGATATAACACTTTGATTTAATTTTAGCTTCATTGATGTTCAGCATACAAAGATTTTTGTTTTCCACATTTTACCATCACTAGCAGAATGAAATCCAAGAGACCAAACACTTCCAAGCATCATATTTGAGCACTTTTATAAAAAAAAAAAAAAA
>NW_023223385.1:0-718 GCF_002007445.2 Ailuropoda melanoleuca | reverse complement strand
GCACCATGCAATACGTGCCCTCCTTACTACCCATCACCGGCCTATCCCAATCCCCCACCCCCCTGCCCTCTAAAGCCCTCAGTTTGTTTGCCAGAGCCCATAGTCTCTCATGGTTCATTCCCCCTTCTGTTTACCCCCGCTTCCTTCTTCCCTTTCCTCTCCTACCGATCTTCCTACTTCTTATGTTCCATAAATGAGTGAAACCATAAAATTCATAAATTTCTATCCAGACTGACACAGAAAGAAAGATAAGGAAAGATACAACTTAATACTATGAGCAAAGAAACAGGTAACAGACGCCACAGAAATTGGAAGGATTCTAACAAATAACTCTATGTACCTACATCTGGCAACTTAGATGAAACAAACAATTGCTTGAAAGACACAAATTATTAAAACTCAACCAAAAACAAAAACAAAAACCACCCAGGTAATCTGAAAAACACACATATTATTTAAAACATTTTATCTTTTAAAAACTTTCAGGAAAGAAATCTCCAGGCCCTGGGACGCCTAGGTCCCTCAGTGGGTTAAGTGTCTGCCTTCTGCTCAGGTCATGATCCCAGGATCCTGGGATCGAGTCCCGAGTCCGGCTCCTTGCTCAGCGGGGAGCCTGGTTCTCCCTCTGCCTGCCGCTCTCCCTGCTTGTGCTCTCTCCCTCTCTCCGACAAATAAATAAATAAAATCTTAAAAAAAAAAAAAAAAAGGAAAAAAAAAA
>NW_023223384.1:0-718 GCF_002007445.2 Ailuropoda melanoleuca | reverse complement strand
ACACAGGCAAATACATGTAGAATTATCCATTGTGAGAAGCAAGGAAAGCAAAGCCCAGGATGGTGTAAGAAAGAATTACTGGGGAGAACTTGGACTCTAGATTAGCATAGGATGGGCTCTCCAAGGAAGGGGTACTTAAACAGGAGAACGGGGGAAGGAGAAGCCTCTCAGGGTTATGAAAAGCTGGAGGAAGGCCATGCCAATGCAGAAGAGTTAGAGATATTGGAAGAAGATGAGTCTGCCTAGCATTTCCTGGAGCAATGCAGGGAGTCAGCAGACGGGGTTGGTGGGTGAGCCCAGGCCCCTGACTCAGGATTGCACAGATCATGTTAAGGTTTTATCCAAAGTAGAAGAGAAATCTGCTCAAATGTTTTAAACAGAGAATGATATAACTACGTTGGCATATTTAAAACATCATTCCACCAAAGTGTTCTACTGGGTTCCACTATTCTACTGGGTAAAATTCTATGATGTCTGGGGTTTGCTTAAAAATACTCCAGATATAGGGGCTCCCAGTCGGTCAAGTGTCCGACTCTTCATATTGGCTCAGGTCATGATCTCAGGGATTGTGAAATCAAACCCCACGTCGGGCTCTGCACTCAGCATGGAGTCTGCTTGGGATTCTCTCCCTCTCCCTTTGGCCCTCCCACCACTTTCTCTCTCGCTCTCTCTCTCTCTCAAGTAAATAAATAAATAAATAAATAAATAAATAAATAAA
>NW_023223383.1:0-718 GCF_002007445.2 Ailuropoda melanoleuca | reverse complement strand
TGAGACTTGAGAGAGCGAGCGCACATGAACATGATATGAGGTGGAGGGCAAAGGGAGAGAGAGAATTCCAACAGACTCCCCACTGGACCAAGAGCCCAATGTGCGGCTCAATCCCATGACCCAGAGATCATGACCTGAGCCAAAATCAAGAGTCAGACGCTTAACCAACTAGGCCACCCAGGCACCCCTATTCTATACTTTTTTTAAAGAGATGGCTCTATCATTTGTCAATAGAGATTTTCTTCTTCCTTTTCCATCTATATATCTTTTTTTTTTCTTTCCTTATTGCACAGACTAGAACTTCCAGCAGAATATTAAATAGAAATACAGAGATTAGCTATCCTCATCTCATTCCTGAATTTAGGTGGGAGCATTTAGTCTTCCACTATTTAAGTGTGATATCAGGCATGGGATTTTCACAGATACACTTCATTAGCCTCAGGAAGCTCCCTTCTCAGCTAAGTTTGCTGGAGGGATTTTCATCACGAAGTGCTGTTGAATTTTGTTTCTCTGCATCTACTGAGATGACTGTATTATTCTGTTTGTATTGGGAATTACATTGATTGACTATGGAATACTAAACTGCTTTTGTATTTCTGGAATGAAATTCATTAGGTCATGGTGTATTACCCATTTGGTTAATCACTAGATTCAATTTGCTAAGATTTAAATGAATTTTTGTCTATGCTTATGTGGTATATTTGTATTTTCTTTCCTT
>NW_023223382.1:0-718 GCF_002007445.2 Ailuropoda melanoleuca | reverse complement strand
TTTGCAGTTGACAAATGGAACCTCAAGTATTTTGATGTGTCTTAACACTGTTGCAACGAGGAAACTATTGACGAAGTACAACCAGGGATTGGTCTTCCCAAAATACTCTGGGGTGTGTACTTTAAGTAAAAGTAAAAGGATGATCTCTGGAAGTATAGATGGTGATCAGGTAGGAAGAGGACCGGCAGTCAGTTTGGACGGGCGTATTTTCTAGAACTCACTTTGTTATTGGATAGGATGAAAAGGGAAAATATAGGATACTCTCCATCACAGAGGAGGTTACCCCAACAGCCTGTACTAAGGTCCTAACTTGTGGCCAGAGGCTACAAAAGGCAGAAAGAGAATCATCACCACGGAAACTGGTGGCGGGAATCCTGACGGCTCATGCAGAAAGGAGGATGGGAAGAAGGAATCTTCTGTGCCTCAGGCTTTGATCAGTGGCTGCATATCTCCAAACACCAGCGAGGACTGAAATCCAAATTAACGTCACCGTAGAGAAAATCAGTTTGACCCCTAAGTGGGAACTTGGTGCTTTAGAGCAGTCCGGGGTTAAGGTGCCCCGGCCACCAGGACACCTGGCTGATGCAAGCAGTTGTGCATCCCGGAAATGACTGGCGTGAATAGGCAGGTGTGGTGCTTGGGAAGCTGCTGCCCGGAAGTCCCAGCCCTGAAACAGGCCACCGTGAGTGGTCCCTGCAAGGCACAGGGGATGAATGCT
>NW_023223381.1:0-3155 GCF_002007445.2 Ailuropoda melanoleuca | reverse complement strand
AAATGGGAAAGCAGACATGTACTTTTCAGGATTTTTCAGAGGATAAAATGGCATATGTGAGCTATTTGCCTTTCTGTACTTAAAACTTGTTTTATTAACTTGAAAAGTACCAGTCACGTAAACTTCAGTGAATTCTTTCCTTTGGAATGGTTGGTTACCTAGTGCAGCATACATCAATCTGTCTAGAATGCCATAGGTTACCCATCACAGGGACTTTGACGTCCCTAATTTACCTTTCCCTCTTTCTGCATATCCTAGATTTATTTAAGTGGAGGGAGACTGGAGCAAATGCCTGGTTGATTTCTACATCCACGGTACCTGACAAATTCCTCAGTAACTCTTATAAAGATGCGACACAACAGTTGTATTTCCTTAAGAAATAATTACAGGATGTGAAGGACTAACTTCCAGGACATTAAAAAGTTTCCGTGAGATTTCATTGTACTCCAAAATCCAAAAGAGTGGCTTTTAGTTGTCTCTCTTTATTGGTGTGTTATATTGATTTTGCAAATTTTCAGATTCCTTCCTTCCTTCCTTCCTTCCTTCCTTCCTTCCTTCCTTCCTTCCTTCCCTTATCCCTCCTTTCCTCTCTCTCTTTCTCTCTGTCTCTGTCTCTTGCTCTCACACTCTAGATGAGGAATACAGTCTGGATACAGAGTCCCAGTTGCTACATATCTAAGCCTTTGCTCGTTCTTCCGAGCTATTCCTACCTTTGGGATCATCTTTATTATTACTCAACTCAACAAGAAAGGGTCATTATAACAAGAGAACAGAATGAAGACCAAATCAGACATCATCTTCTGATACTATGGTCATTTAACGTACTTGTCAGCTTTTGACATAAACAGTGGTACAGAGTTAATTTTTACCAGGTAGTTTGAATAGAAAAAACTCCAGTGGTGGTAAAAAATTAAAATCCTAACCTTTTCCAAGTTTAGACTTAATGACTTTGTTAGTAAAGACATAGAATCTAGGAAAGATGCTGTACCATTTTTAGGTACAAGAATCAGTATTTATGGAATACGTGTATGCAGCGCTCACCTATAACAAAGAATGCAAAGTAATTAGCAAGCTACAGCTTCCAACATGGGTTTCACCCACTTCAGCAAATGCTGCCAAGATCTTCGTGGCTAATTTAGCATCTTGCTTATATGAGATAGGTGGGTGCTATTTTTCATTATAGGTAAGAAATAGGAGTCTAAGAAATTCATTACCTGTAATGCCTACTATGGACAGTTGCCAGGCATCATTGCATTCCATACCAATAGAAAATTAGAACAGAACCATTTTTTTTAAAAGATTTTATTTATTTATTTGACAGAGATAGAAACAGCCAGTGAGAGAGGGAACACAAGCAGGGGGAGTGGGAGAGGAAGAAGCAGGCTCATGGCTGAGGAGCCTGACGTGGGGCTCGATCCCATAATGCCGGGATCACGCCCTGAGCCGAAGGCAGACGCTCAACCGCTGTGCCACCCAGGCGCCCCTAGAACAGAACAATTTAAATGTGCAGAGCTTTAATTGGATTGGAATCTAAAAACAGCTGCAAAAAAAATTTTACACTTTTTGAATGGAAGAGCTTTCCTTTTCCGGAAGTCTTCAGAGTGTACGTTATTCTTTCTTTTTTTTTTTTTTTGAATGGAAATGTTTGCTGCCAAATACCTTCTTGGGAGGTGAAAAGCCAAATTTAACTTTCCTTTCGTACAGCCTGGTAATTAAGCTTTTGCTTTAGAGGAGAGTTTGGGTTCTTCCTTGTAATAATGGTTATCATCATGAAAAGGTTTTATTAAGTACTCGGGGCCTATTGGACAATATATATGTCACACAAAAAATAATCTCTATTTTCAGAGAACTCGTACCTTCTGTACGTAAAATTAATTTCACAAGAAAATGCCCTAAGTGTGGTGCACATGCGTATAATATCAGTCCTATAAACATAAAAAAGTTCATTGGTCCCCTCTTTCACAGATGGGAACATGAAGCTCCAAATAGTTAAGAGACCAGCCCAGAGCCACAGAAATGAGGAAAGCCAGTCATCTTTCCACTACACATGTATCATGTTATTTTTATGCATTTAAATAGGCATTTGCCACAGGCCAGGTTGCAAAACTGGTGAAGATTGTGTCTTATTTGACTCAGCTTCCTATTCTTTATTTTTAGACTCTTCACCTTGTTGAAGCTCTCGTGACTCTTGTCTTCCATTACATACTTCCTCCTGCCTCCTAGATTCACCTTCACAGGTACTCCTCCTCTGTCCACCCACACCTAACATGCTGGTCCCTCAGAGTTTTGCCCTGAACCCTTCTCTTCCCTCACTGTACTCAATATTCCTGGAGGATATCTTTCGTACCTGTGGTTTCTGCTACCACCACCTATATACTGATCATACCCGAAGTTTGTTGTTAATAGTTCGGACTTCTCGCCTATGTGCTATTTCTGCCTTGATAATCTGCAGTTACTATAAACTCAGTATATCCCCCAAAGGAACCCATTGTATGCTCTTTGGTGGTACATGTTTCTCCCCCTGCTTCCTCTGTCTTACTCAGTGTACCACCCTCTATCCAGCTGTCCAAGCCAAGAACCTCAGAGACATATTTGAGCCTTTCCTCCTCAATCACTCTCTTTACATTGACCTCCGTTATCTAGAGTTTTCATTCAAGAACAAGAACTTGTCTGCCTATTTTTCTTTCAGTTCTCATTGTCGTTGTCCCTTCTTGGTCCTTTCCATGTCACTCTAGAACTTACTACTATAGCCACCTAGATGTTTCCAAGCATTTCTCTATTCAACTTATTCCTCATGGCATTGTGTTCTACTCCTCCCATCTGAGAAACCTTCTCCTCATACTTAAACTGTTTTCTTCTCTTGCAAGCTATCTGTATACCTTATCTTGTTCCATGTCAACTTGAAAAGTTGGTTTTATATCAGCCATGTCCCCAAAACCTCATCAAGGTGGGAGGGTTCGGCAAGAGCAGCCAGTACAGCCAAGTGCTCCAGCACCAGGAACTTCTCCAGCCCCCTGGGTCTTGGCAGCTGGTGTGCTGACTCAGCCCTGTTCTCCAGTTAAAATGGTTTCAGTTCTTAAAGAGCCTTTGTTCTTGATTTGTTTGAGATGCATGTTATCTAGCCTTTAATGCAATCCAAAAGGAAGACAATAAGC
>NW_023223380.1:0-718 GCF_002007445.2 Ailuropoda melanoleuca | reverse complement strand
GAAGCATCAAACTTTACATCGGAATCTGGGGATGTACTGTATGGTGATTAACATAAGATAATAAAAAAAAATTTAATTGTCAACCTTTGTAAATGAGCACGAAGAAGAAATACAATTTGAATCAAGAGATGCTGGTGCTCCAGAGATTTTGCACTATGTTTCTCCTGCCAAGAATATTCTTGCCCCAAATATCTGCATGGCTGGCTCCTTATCCCGTTTAGGTATTTATGGTGATTCATGGACTTGGGGAAGCCTTCCTTAGACGTCTAAAATCACAACCTCCAAATGCACCTACACTTGACATTCAACCCCCCTTTTCTGTTTTAATTTTCTTGTTAAGATAAATGTTATATAAGATCCAAACTATATTGTACTATAAATTACAAGGTACATTCAATTTGCTATAGATGTCTCATCTAGCGTACCATATGTGTTACCTACATACCTTGTTGACGGCCTGCCCCTCCTCCCTACAACATAAAGCTCCATGTAGGCAGGAATGTTCATCTATTTTGTTGTCCACTGTTTCCTCAAAGTCAAGTACAGTGCCTTATATATAGCAGTCACCAAAGCATCTATTTGTTTAATAAACAAATGACTCAAGAAAATAGAAATTAGCACAACTGAGTATCATATTATTAGTTACTATTCTTTTTTTTTTTTTTAAGATTTTATTTATTTATTTGACAGAGAGACAGCCAGCGAGAGAGGGAACACA
>NW_023223379.1:1262-1377 GCF_002007445.2 Ailuropoda melanoleuca | reverse complement strand
GTTTTCATTCTCGTTGGTCTCCATAAATTGTTTAAATTGATTTTTGATTTCCTGGTTTATCGAGTCATTCCGGAGCAGGATGGTTCTTAGTCTCCAAGTGTTTGAGTTTCTTGCA